>NC_056437.1:7042815-7087815 GCF_018296145.1 Oncorhynchus tshawytscha
GTCTGTTAGGTGGTAGTAGCTGTCTGTTAGGTGGTAGTAACTGTCTGCTAGGTGGCAGTAACTGTCTGCTAGGTGGTAGTAACTGTCTGTTAGGTGGTAGTAACTGTCTGTTAGGTGGTAGTAACTATCTAACTGTCTGCTAGGTGGTGGTAACTGTCTGTTAGGTGGCAGTAACTGTCTGTTAGGTGGTAGTAACTGTCTGTTAGGTGGTAGTAACTATCTGCTAGGTGGTAGTAACTGTCTGTTAGGTGGTTACTAACTGTCTGCTAGGTGGTAGTAACTGTCTGTTAGGTGGCAGTAACTGTCTGTTAGGTGGTAGTAACTGTCTGTTAGGTGGTAGTAACTGTCTGTTAGGTGGTAGTAACTGTCTGTTAGGTGGTAGTAACTGTCTGTTAGGTGGTAGTAACTGTCTGTTAGGTGGTTGTAACTGTCTAACTGTCTGTTAGGTGGTAGTAACTGTCTGTTAGGTGGCAGTAACTGTCTGTTAGGTGGCAGTAACTGTCTGTTAGGTGGTCGTAACTGTCTAACTGTCTGCTAGGTGGTAGTAAGTGTCTGTAACTGTCTGTTAGGTGGTAGTAACTGTCTGTTAGGTGGTAGTAACTGTCTGCTAAGTGGTAGTAACTGTCTCTAACTGTCTGTTAGGTTGCAGTAACTGTCTGTTAGGTTGTAGTAACTGTCTGTTATGTGGCAGTAACTGTCTGTTAGGTGGCAGTAACTGTCTGCCAGGTGGTAGTAACTGTCTGTAACAGTCTGTTAGGTGGTAACTGTCTGTTAGGTGGTAGTAACTGTCTGCTAGGTAGTAACTGTCTGTTAGGTGGTAGTAACTGTCTGCTAGGTGGTAGTAACTGTCTGTAATTGTCTGTTAGGTGGTAGTAAGTGTCTGTTAGGTGGTAGTAACTGTCTGCTAGTTGATAGTAACTGTCTGCTAGGTGGTAGTAACTGTCTGTTAGGTGGCAGTAACTGTCTGTTAGGTGGTAGTAACTGTCTGTTAGGTGGCAGTAACTGTCTGTTAGGTGGCAGTAACTGTCTGTTAGGTGGTAGTAACTGTCTAACTGTCTGTTAGGTGGCTGTAACTGTCTGCTAGGTGGCAGTAACTGTCTGCTAGGTGGTAGTAACTGTCTGTTAGGTGGTAGTAACTATCTGCTAGGTGGTAGTAACTGTCTGTTAGGTGGTAGTAACTGTCTGCTAGCTGGTAGTAACTGTCTGCTAGGTGGTAGTAACTGTCTGTTAGGTGGTAGTAACTGTCTGCTAGGTGGTAGTAACAGTCTCTTAGGTGGCAGTAACTGTCTGTTAGGTGGTAGTAACTGTCTGTTAGGTGGTAGTAACTGTCTGCTAGGTGGTAGTAACTGTCTCTAACTGTCTGTTAGGTTGCAGTAACTGTCTGTTAGGTGGCAGTAACTGTCTGTTAGGTGGCAGTAACTGTCTGCCAGGTGGTAGTAACTGTCTGTAACAGTCTGTTAGGTGGTAGTAGCTGTCTGTTAGGTGGTAGTAATTGTCTAACTGTCTGTTAGGTGGTAGTAACTGTCTAACTATCTGTTAGGTGGTAGTAACTGTCTGCTAGGTGGTAGTAACTGTCTGTTAGGTGGCAGTAACTGTCTGTTAGGTGGTCGTAACTGTCTGTCTGCTAGGTGGTAGTAACTGTCTGTAACTGTCTGTTAGGTGGTAGTAACTGTCTGTTAGGTGGTAGTAACTGTCTGCTAGGTGGTAGTAACTGTCTCTAACTGTCTGTTAGGTGCAGTAACTGTCTGTTAGGTTGTAGTAACTGTCTGTTAGGTGGTAGTAACTGTCTGCTAGGTGGTAGTAACTGTCTCTAACTGTCTGTTAGGTTGCAGTAACTGTCTGTTAGGTGGCAGTAACTGTCTGTTAGGTGTCTGTTAGGTGGTAGTAACTGTCTCTAACTGTCTGTTAGGTGGCAGTAACTGTCTGTTAGGTTGCAGTAACTGTCTGTTAGGTTGTAGTAACTGTCTGTTAGGTGGTAGTAACTGTCTGTTAGGTGGTAGTAACTGTCTCTAACTGTCTGTTAGGTTGCAGTAACTGTCTGTTAGGTGGCAGTAACTGTCTGTTAGGTGGCAGTAACTGTCTGCCAGGTGGTAGTAACTGTCTGTGTCTGTTAGGTGGTGGTAACTGTCTGTAACTGTCTGTTAGGTGGTAGTAGCTGTCTGTTAGGTGGTAGTAACTGTCTGCTAGGTGGCAGTAACTGTCTGTTAGGTGGTAGTAACTGTGTCTGCTAGGTGGTAACTGTCTGTTAGGTGGTAGTAACTGTCTGCTAGGTGGTGGTAGTAACTGTCTGTTAGGTGGTAGTAACTGTCTGTTAGGTGGTAGTAACTGTCTGTTAGGTGGCAGTAACTGTCTGTTAGGTGGTCGTAACTGTCTGTCTGCTAGGTGGTAGTAACTGTCTGTAACTGTCTGTTAGGTGGTAGTAACTGTCTGCTAAGTGGTAGTAACTGTCTCTAACTGTCTGTTAGGTTGCAGTAACTGTCTGTTAGGTTGTAGTAACTGTCTGTTAGGTGGTAGTAACTGTCTGCTAGGTGGTAGTAACTGTCTCTAACTGTCTGTTAGGTGGCAGTAACTGTCTGTTAGGTGGCAGTAACTGTCTGCCAGGTGGTAGTAACTGTCTGTAACAGTCTGCTAGGTGGTAGTAGCTGTCTGTTAGGTGGTAGTAACTGTCTGCTAGGTGGCAGTAACTGTCTGTTAGGTGGTAGTAACTGTCTGTTAGGTGGTAGTAACTGTCTGTTAGGTGGTAGTAACTGTCTTAGGTGGTGGTAACTGTCTGTTAGGTGGCAGTAACTGTCTGTTAGGTGGTAGTAACTGTCTGTTAGGTGGTAGTAACTGTCTGCTAGGTTGTAGTAACTGTCTGTTAGGTGGTTACTAACTGTCTGCTAGGTGGTAGTAACTGTCTGTTAGGTGGCAGTAACTGTCTGTTAGGTGGTAGTAACTGTCTGCTAGGTGGTAGTAACTGTCTGTTAAGTAACTGTCTGTTAGGTGGCAGTAACTGTCTGTTAGGTGGTAGTAACTGTCTGTTAGGTGGTTGTAACTGTCTGTTAGGTGGTAGTAACTGTCTGTTAGGTGGCAGTAACTGTCTGTTAGGTGGCAGTAACTGTCTGTTAGGTGGTAGTAACTGTCTGCTAGGTGGTAGTAACTGTCTGTAACTGTCTGTTAGGTGGTAGTAACTGTCTGTTAGGTGGTAGTAACTGTCTGCTAAGGTGGTAGTAACTGTCTCTAACTGTCTGTTAGGTTGTAACTGTCTGTTAGGTGGTAGTAACTGTCTGTTAGGTGGTAGTAACTGTCTGTTAGGTGGTAGTAACTGTCTGTTGTTAGGTGGTAGTAACTGTCTGTTAGGTGGTAGTAACTGTCTGTTAGGTGGCAGTAACTGTCTGCTAGGTGGTAGTAACTGTCTGTTAGGTGGTAGTAACTGTCTGCTAGGTGGTAGTAACTGTCTGTTAGGTGGCAGTAACTGTCTGTTAGGTGGTAGTAACTGTCTGTTAGGTGGTAGTAACTGTCTGCTAGGTGGTAGTAACTGTCTCTAACTGTCTGTTAGGTTGCAGTACCTGTCTGTTAGGTGGCAGTAACTGTCTGTTAGGTGGCAGTAACTGTCTGCCAGGTGGTAGTAACTGTCTGTAACAGTCTGTTAGGTGGTAGTAGCTGTCTGTTAGGTGGTAGTAACTGTCTAACTGTCTGTTAGGTGGCAGTAACTGTCTAACTATCTGTTAGGTGGTAGTAACTGTCTGCTAGGTGGTAGTAACTGTCTGTTAGGTGGTAGTAAGTGTCTGTTAGGTGGTAGTAACTGTCTGCTAGTTGATAGTAACTGTCTCTAACTTTCTGTTAGGTTGTAGTAGCTGTCTGTTAGGTGGTAGTAACTGTCTGCTAGGTGGCAGTAACTGTCTGTTAGGTGGTAGTAACTGTCTGCTAGGTTCTAGTAACTGTCTGTAATTGTCTGTTAGGTGGTAGTAACTGTCTGTTAGGTGGCAGTAACTGTCTGTTAGGTGGTCGTAACTGTCTAACTGTCTGCTAGGTGGTATTAACTGTCTGTAACTGTCTGTTAGGTGGTAGTAACTGTCTGTTAGGTGGTAGTAACTGTCTGCTAGGTGGTAGTAACTGTCTGTCTGTTAGGTGGTAACTGTCTGTTAGTAACTGTCTGTTAGGTGGTAACTGTCTGCTAGGTGGTAGTAACTGTCTCTAACTGTCTGTTAGGTGGCAGTAACTGTCTGTTAGGTGGCAGTAACTGTCTGTTAGGTGGCAGTAACTGTCTGTTAGGTGGTAGTAACTGTCTCTAACTGTCTGTTAGGTGCAGTAACTGTCTGTTAAGTAACTGTCTGTTAGGTGGTAGTAACTGTCTGTTAGGTGGTAGTAACTGTCTGTTAGGTGGTAGTAACTGTCTGTTAGGTGGCAGTAACTGTCTGCCAGGTGGTAGTAACTGTCTGTAAGGTGGTAGTAACTGTTAGGTGGTAGTAACTGTCTGTTAGGTGGTAGTAACTGTCTGCTAGGTGGCAGTAACTGTCTGTTAGGTGGTAGTAACTGTCTGCTAGGTGGTAGTAACTGTCTGTAATTGTCTGTTAGGTGGTAGTAGCTGTCTGTTAGGTGGTAGTAACTGTCTGCTTAGGTGGCAGTAACTGTCTGTTAGGTGGTAGTAACTGTCTGTTAGGTGGTAGTAACTGTCTGTAACTGTCTGTTAGGTGGTAGTAACTGTCTGCTAACTGTCTGTTAGGTTGCAGTAACTGTCTGTTAGGTGGTAACTGTCTGTTAGGTGGTAAACTGTCTGCTAGGTGGTAGTAACTGTCTCTAACTGTCTGTTAGGTTGCAGTAACTGTCTGTTAGGTGGTAGTAACTGTCTGCTAGGTGGTAGTAACTGTCTGTAACTGTCTGTTAGGTGGTAGTAACTGTCTGTTAGGTGGTAGTAACTGTCTGTTAGGTGGTAGTAACTGTCTGTTAGGTGGTAGTAACTGTCTGTTAGGTGGTAGTAACTGTCTGTTAGGTGGTAGTAACTGTCTAACTGTCTGTTAGGTGGCAGTAACTGTCTGTTAGGTGGTAGTAACTGTCTGCTAGGTGGCAGTAACTGTCTGTTAGGTGGTAGTAACTGTCTGCTAGGTGGTAGTAACTGTCTGTAACTGTCTGTTAGGTGGTAGTAACTGTCTGTTAGGTGGCAGTAACTGTCTGTTAGGTGGTCGTAACTGTCTAACTGTCTGCTAGGTGGTATTAACTGTCTGTAACTGTCTGTTAGGTGGTAGTAACTGTCTGTTAGGTGGTAGTAACTGTCTGCTAAGTGGTAGTAACTGTCTCTAACTGTCTGTTAGGTTGCAGTAACTGTCTGTTAGGTTGTAGTAACTGTCTGTTAGGTGGTAGTAACTGTCTGCTAGGTGGTAGTAACTGTCTCTAACTGTCTGTTAGGTTGCAGTAACTGTCTGTTAGGTGGCAGTAACTGTCTGTTAGGTGGCAGTAACTGTCTGCCAGGTGGTAGTAACTGTCTGTAACAGTCTGTTAGGTTGTAGTAACTGTCTGTTAGGTTGCAGTAACTGTCTGTTAGGTGGTAGTAACTGTCTGTTAGGTGGTAGTAACTGTCTGTTAGGTGGTAGTAACTGTCTGTTAGGTGGCAGTAACTGTCTGCCAGGTGGTAGTAACTGTCTGTAACTGTCTGTTAGGTGGTAGTAGTGTCTGTTAGGTGGTAGTAACTGTCTGCTAGGTGGCAGTAACTGTCTGTTAGGTGGTAGTAACTGTCTGCTAAACTGTCTGTAATTGTCTGTTAGGTGGTAGTAGCTGTCTGTTAGGTGGTAGTAACTGTCTGCTAGGTGGCAGTAACTGTCTGTTAGGTGGTAACTGTAACTGTCTGTTGGTAGTAACTGGTAGTAACTGTCTGTTAGGTGGTAGTAACTGTCTGCTAAGTGGTAGTAACTGTCTGTTAGGTTGCAGTAACTGTCTGTTAGGTTGGTAACTGTCTGTTAGGTGGTAGTAACTGTCTGTTAGGTGGTAGTAACTGTCTGCTAGGTGGTAGTAACTGTCTCTAACTGTCTGTTAGGTGGCAGTAACTGTCTGTTAGGTGGCAGTAACTGTCTGTGGTAGTAACTGTGGTCTGTTAGGTGGTAGTAGCTGTCTGTTAGGTGGTAGTAACTGTCTGCTAGGTGGCAGTAACTGTCTGCTAGGTGGTAGTAACTGTCTGTTAGGTGGTAGTAACTGTCTGTTAGGTGGTAGTAACTGTCTAACTGTCTGCTAGGTGGTGGTAACTGTCTGTTAGGTGGTAGTAACTGTCTGTTAGGTGGTAGTAACTGTCTGTTAGGTGGTAGTAACTATCTGCTAGGTTGTAGTAACTGTCTGTTAGGTGGTACTAACTGTCTGCTAGGTGGTAGTAACTGTCTGTTAGGTGGCAGTAACTGTCTGTTAGGTGGTAGTAACTGTCTTAGGTGGTAGTAACTGTCTGTTAGGTGGTAGTAACTGTCTGTTAGGTGGTTGTAACTGTCTAACTGTCTGTTAGGTGGTAGTAACTGTCTGTTAGGTGGCAGTAACTGTCTGTTAGGTGGCAGTAACTGTCTGTTAGGTGGCAGTAACTGTCTGTTAGGTGGTCGTAACTGTCTAACTGTCTGCTAGGTGGTAGTAAGTGTCTGTAACTGTCTGTTAGGTGGTAGTAACTGTCTGTTAGGTGGTAGTAACTGTCTGCTAAGTGGTAGTAACTGTCTCTAACTGTCTGTTAGGTTGCAGTAACTGTCTGTTAGGTTGTAGTAACTGTCTGTTAGGTGGTAGTAACTGTCTGTTGGGTGGTAGTAACTGTCTCTAACTGTCTGTTAGGTTGCAGTAACTGTCTGTTAGGTGGCAGTAACTGTCTGTTAGGTGGCAGTAACTGTCTGTTAGGTGGTAGTAACTGTCTGTAACAGTCTGTTAGGTGGTAAGTAACTGTCTGTTAGGTGGTAGTAACTGTCTGTTAGGTGGCAGTAACTGTCTGTTAGGTGGCAGTAACTGTCTGTTAGGTGGTCGTAACTGTCTGTCTGCTAGGTGGTAGTAACTGTAACTGTCTGTTAGGTGGTAGTAACTGTCTGTTAGGTGGTAGTAACTGTCTGCTAGTGGTAGTAACTGTCTCTAACTGTCTGTTAGGTTGCAGTAACTGTCTGTTAGGTGGCAGTAACTGTCTGTTAGGTGGTAGTAACTGTCTGTTAGGTGGTAGTAACTGTCTCTAACTGTCTGTTAGGTTGCAGTAACTGTCTGTTAGTGGCAGTAACTGTCTGTTAGGTGGCAGTAACTGTCTGCCAGGTGGTAGTAACTGTCTGTAACAGTCTGTTAGGTGGTAGTAGCTGTCTGTTAGGTGGTAGTAACTGTCTGCTAGGTGGCAGTAACTGTCTGTTAGGTGGTAGTAACTGTCTGCTAGGTGGTAGTAACTGTCTGTAATTGTCTGTTAGGTGGTAGTAACTGTCTGTTAGGTGGTAGTAACTGTCTGCTAGTGATAGTAACTGTCTCTAACTGTCTGTTAGGTTGCAGTAACTGTCTGTTAGGTGGTAGTAACTGTCTGTTAGGTGGCAGTAACTGTCTGTTAGGTGGCAGTAACTGTCTGTTAGGTGGTAGTAACTATCTAACTGTCTGTTAGGTGGTAGTAACTGTCTGTTAGGTGGTAGTAACTATCTGCTAGGTGGTAGTAACTGTCTGTTAGGTGGTTACTAACTGTCTGCTAGGTGGTAGTAACTGTCTAACTGTCTGTTAGGTGGTAGTAACTGTCTGCTAGGTGGTAGTAACTGTCTGTTAGGTGGCAGTAACTGTCTGTTAGGTGGTAGTAACTGTCTGTTAGGTGGTAGTAACTGTCTGCTAGGTGGTAGTAACTGTCTCTAACTGTCTGTTAGGTTGCAGTAACTGTCTGTTAGGTGGCAGTAACTGTCTGTTAGGTGGCAGTAACTGTCTGCCAGGTGGTAGTAACTGTCTGTAACAGTCTGCTAGGTTGTAGTAACTGTCTCTAACTGTCTGTTAGGTTGCAGTAACTGTCTGTTAGGTTGCAGTAACTGTCTGTTAGGTTGTAGTAACTGTCTGTTAGGTGGTAGTAACTGTCTGTCTGCTAGGTGATAGTAACTGTCTCTAACTGTCTGTTAGGTGGTAGTAGCTGTCTGTTAGGTGGTAGTAACTGTCTGCTAGGTGGCAGTAACTGTCTGTTAGGTGGTAGTAACTGTCTGCTAGGTGGTAGTAACTGTCTGTAATTGTCTGTTAGGTGGTAGTAACTGTCTGTTAGGTGGCAGTAACTGTCTGTTAGGTGGTCGTAACTGTCTAACTGTCTGCTAGGTGGTATTAACTGTCTGTAACTGTCTGTTAGGTGGTAGTAACTGTCTGTTAGGTTGTAGTAACTGTCTGCTAAGTGGTAGTAACTGTCTCTAACTGTCTGTTAGGTTGCAGTAACTGTCTGTTAGGTTGTAGTAACTGTCTGTTAGGTAGTAGTAACTGTCTGCTAGGTGGTAGTAACTGTCTGTCTGTTAGGTGGCAGTAACTGTCTGTTAGGTGGCAGTAACTGTCTGTTAGGTGGCAGTAACTGTCTGCCAGGTGGTAGTAACTGTCTGTCTGTTAGGTGCAGTAACTGTCTGTTAGGTTGCAGTAACTGTCTGTTAGGTGGTAGTAACTGTCTGTTAGGTGGTAGTAACTGTCTGTTAGGTGGTAGTAACTGTCTCTAACTGTCTGTTAGGTTGCAGTAACTGTCTGTTAGGTGGCAGTAACTGTCTGTTAGGTGGCAGTAACTGTCTGCCAGGTGGTAGTAACTGTCTGTAACAGTCTGTTAGGTGGTAGTAGCTGTCTGTTAGGTGGTAGTAACTGTCTGCTAGGTGGCAGTAACTGTCTGTTAGGTGGTAGTAACTGTCTGCTAGGTGGTAGTAACTGTCTGTAATTGTCTGTTAGGTGGTAGTAACTGTCTGTTAGGTGGTAGTAACTGTCTAACTGTCTGTTAGGTGGTAGTAACTGTCTGTTAGGTGGTAGTAACTGTCTGTTAGGTGGTAGTAACTGTCTGCTAGGTGGTAGTAACTGTCTCTAACTGTCTGTTAGGTTGCAGTAACTGTCTGTTAGGTGGTAGTAACTGTCTGTTAGGTGGTAGTAACTGTCTGCTAGGTGGTAGTAACTGTCTGTTAGGTTAGGTGGCAGTAACTGTCTGTTAGGTGGTAGTAACTGTCTGTTAGGTGGTAGTAACTGTCTGCCAGGTGGTAGTAACTGTCTGTAGGTGGTAGTAGCTGTCTGTTAGGTGGTAGTAACTGTCTGCTAGGTGGTAGTAACTGTCTGCTAGGTGGTAGTAACTGTCTGTTAGGTGGTAGTAACTGTCTGTTAGGTGGTAGTAACTGTCTGTTAGGTGGTAGTAACTGTCTGTTAGGTGGTAGTAACTGTCTGCTAGGTGGTAGTAACTGTCTGTAACTGTCTGTTAGGTGGTAGTAGCTGTCTGTTAGGTGGTAGTAACTGTCTGCTAGGTGGTAGTAACTGTCTCTAACTGTCTGTTAGGTTGCAGTAACTGTCTGTTAGGTGGTAGTAACTGTCTGCTAGGTGGTAGTAACTGTCTGTAACTGTCTGTTAGGTGGTAGTAACTGTCTGTTAGGTGGCAGTAACTGTCTGTTAGGTGGTAGTAACTGTCTGTTAGGTGGTAGTAACTGTCTCTAACTGTCTGTTAGGTGGCAGTAACTGTCTGTTAGGTGGTAGTAACTGTAACTGTCTGTTAGGTGGCAGTAACTGTCTGTTAGGTGGTCTGTTAGGTGGTAGTAACTGTCTGTTAGGTGGTAGTAACTGTCTGTTAGGTGGTAGTAACTGTCTAACTGTCTGTTAGGTGGTAGTAACTGTTTGTTCGGTGATAGTAACTGTCTGTTAGGTGGTAGTAACTGTCTGTTAGGTTTCAGTAACTGTCTGTTAGGTGGTCGTAACTGTTTAACTGTCTGTTAGGTGGTAGTAACTGTCTGTAACTGTCTGTTAGGTGGCAGTAACTGTCTGTTAGGTGGTAGTAACTGTCTCTTAGTTGGTAGTAACTGTCTAACTGTCTGTTAGGTGGTAGTAACTGTCTGCTAACTGGTAGTAACTGTCTCTAACTGTCTGTTAGGTTGCAGTAACTGTCTGTTAGGTGGTAGTAACTGTCTGTTAGGTGGTAGTAACTGTCTGCTAGGTGGTAGTAACTGTCTGTCTGTTAGGTGGTAGTAACTGTCTGTTAGGTGGCAGTAACTGTCTGTTAGGTGGCAGTAACTGTCTGCCAGGTGGTAGTAACTGTCTCTAACTGTCTGTTAGGTGCAGTAACTGTCTGTTAGGTTGCAGTAACTGTCTGTTAGGTGGTAGTAACTGTTAGGTGGTAGTAACTGTCTGTTAGGTGGTAGTAACTGTCTCTAACTGTCTGTTAGGTGCAGTAACTGTCTGTTAGGTGGCAGTAACTGTCTGTTAGGTGGCAGTAACTGTCTGCCAGGTGGTAGTAACTGTCTGTAACAGTCTGTTAGGTGGTAACTGTCTGTTAGGTGGTAGTAACTGTCTGTCTAACTGTCTGTTAGGTGGTAGTAACTGTCTGCTAGGTGGTGGTAACTGTCTGTAATGTCTGTTAGGTGGTAGTAGCTGTCTGTTAGGTGGTAGTAACTGTCTGCTAGGTGGCAGTAACTGTCTGTTAGGTGGTAGTAACTGTCTAACTGTCTGCTAGGTGGTAGTAACTGTAACTGTCTGTTAGGTGGTAGTAACTGTCTGCTCAGTGGTAGTAACTGTCTGTTAACTGTCTGTTAGGTTGCAGTAACTGTCTGTTAGGTTGTAGTAACTGTCTGTTAGGTGGTAGTAACTGTCTGTTAGGTGGCAGTAACTGTCTGTTAGGTGGCAGTAACTGTCTGTTAGGTGGCAGTAACTGTCTGCCAGGTGGTAGTAACTGTCTGTAACAGTCTGTTAGGTGGTAGTAGCTGTCTGTTAGGTGGTAGTAATTGTCTAACTGTCTGTTAGGTGGTAGTAACTGTCTAACTATCTGTTAGGTGGTAGTAACTGTCTGCTAGGTGGTAGTAACTGTCTGTTAGGTGGCAGTAACTGTCTGTTAGGTGGCAGTACCTGTCTGTTAGGTGGTAGTAACTGTCTGCTAGGTGGTAGTAACTGTCTGTTAGGTGGTAGTAACTGTCTGTTAGGTGGTAGTAACTGTCTGTTAGGTGGTAGTAACTGTCTGTTAGGTGGTAGTAACTGTCTGTTAGGTGGTAGTAACTGTCTGTTAGGTGGTAGTAACTGTCTGTTAGGTGGCAGTAACTGTCTGTTAGGTGGTAGTAACTGTCTGTTAGGTGGTAGTAACTGTCTCTAACTGTCTGTTAGGTGGCAGTAACTGTCTGTTAGGTGGCAGTAACTGTCTGTTAGGTGGTAGTAACTGTCTGTTAGGTGGTCGTAACTGTCTGTCTGCTAGGTGGTAGTAGTAACTGTCTGTTAGGTGGTAGTAACTGTCTGTTAGGTGGTAGTAACTGTCTGCTAGGTGGTAGTAACTGTCTCTAACTGTCTGTTAGGTGGCAGTAACTGTCTGTTAGGTGGCAGTAACTGTCTGTTAGGTGGTAGTAACTGTCTGCTAGGTGGTAGTAACTGTCTCTAACTGTCTGTTAGGTTGCAGTAACTGTCTGTTAGGTGGCAGTAACTGTCTGTTAGGTGGCAGTAACTGTCTGCCAGGTGGTAGTAACTGTCTGTAACAGTCTGTTAGGTGGTAGTAGCTGTCTGTTAGGTGGTAGTAATTGTCTAACTGTCTGTTAGGTGGTAGTAACTGTCTAACTATCTGTTAGGTGGTAGTAACTGTCTGCTAGGTGGTAGTAACTGTCTGTTAGGTGGTAGTAACTGTCTGTTAGGTGGTAGTAACTGTCTGCTAGTTGAGTAACTGTCTGTTAGGTGGTAGTAACTGTCTGTTAGGTGGCAGTAACTGTCTGTTAGGTGGTAGTAACTGTCTGTTAGGTGGCAGTAACTGTCTGTTAGGTTGCAGTAACTGTCTGTTAGGTGGTAGTAACTGTCTAACTGTCTGCTAGGTGGTAGTAACTGTCTGTTAGGTGGCAGTAACTGTCTGTTAGGTGGTAGTACCTGTCTGTTAGGTGGTAGTAACTGTCTGCTAGGTGGTAGTAACTGTCTGTTAGGTGGTTACTAACTGTCTCTAACTGTCTGTTAGGTTGCAGTAACTGTCTGTTAGGTTGTAGTAACTGTCTGTTAGGTGGTAGTAACTGTCTGTTAGGTGGCTAACTGTCTGTTAGGTGGTAGTAACTGTCTGTTAGGTGGTAGTAACTGTCTGCTAGGTGGTAGTAACTGTCTCTAACTGTCTGTTAGGTTGCAGTAACTGTCTGTTAGGTGGCAGTAACTGTCTGTTAGGTGGCAGTAACTGTCTGCCAGGTGGTAGTAACTGTCTGTAACAGTCTGTTAGGTGGTAACTGTCTGTTAGGTGGTAGTAACTGTCTGCTAGGTGGCAGTAACTGTCTGTTAGGTGGTAGTAACTGTCTGCTAGGTGGTAGTAACTGTCTGTTAGGTGGTAGTAACTGTCTGTTAGGTGGTAGTAACTGTCTGCTAGGTGATAGTAACTGTCTCTGTCTGTTAGGTTGTAGTAAGGTGGTAGTAACTGTCTGTTAGGTGGCAGTAACTGTCTGTTAGGTGGTAGTAACTGTCTGCTAGGTTCTAGTAACTGTCTGTCTGTTAGGTGGTAGTAACTGTCTGTTAGGTTGTAGTAACTGTCTGTTAGGTGGCAGTAACTGTCTAACTGTCTGTTAGGTGGTAGTAACTGTCTGTAACTGTCTGTTAGGTGGCAGTAACTATCTGTTAGGTGGCAGTAACTGTCTGTTAGGTGGTAGTAACTGTTTAACTGTCTGCTAGGTGGCAGTAACTGTCTGCTAGGTGGTAGTAACTGTCTGTTAGGTGGTAGTAACTATCTGCTAGGTGGTAGTAACTGTCTGTAACTGTGTGTTAGTTGCAGTAACTGTCTGTTAGGTGGCAGTAACTGTCTGCCAGGTGGTAGTAACTGTCTGTAACAGTCTGCTAGGTTGTAGTAACTGTCTCTAACTGTCTGTTAGGTTGCAGTAACTGTCTGTTAGGTTGCAGTAACTGTCTGTTAGGTTGTAGTAACTGTCTGTTAGGTGGTAGTAACTGTCTGTTAGGTGGTAGTAACTGTCTCTAACTGTCTGTTAGGTTGCAGTAACTGTCTGTTAGGTGGCAGTAACTGTCTGTTAGGTGGCAGTAACTGTCTGCCAGGTGGTAGTAACTGTCTGTAACAGTCTGTTAGGTGGTAGTAGCTGTCTGTTAGGTGGTAGTAACTGTCTGCTAGGTGGCAGTAACTGTCTGTTAGGTGGTAGTAACTGTCTGCTAGGTGGTGGTAACTGTCTGTAATTGTCTGTTAGGTGGTAGTAGCTGTCTGTTAGGTGGTAGTAACTGTCTGCTAGGTGGCAGTAACTGTCTGTTAGGTGGTAGTAACTGTCTGTTAGGTGGTAGTAACTGTCTGCTAGGTGGTAGTAACTGTCTGTTAGGTGGTTACTAACTGTCTCTAACTGTCTGTTAGGTTGCAGTAACTGTCTGTTAGGTTGTAGTAACTGTCTGTTAGGTGGTAGTAACTGTCTGCTAGGTGGTAGTAACTGTCTCTAACTGTCTGTTAGGTTGCAGTAACTGTCTGTTAGGTGGCAGTAACTGTCTGTTAGGTGGCAGTAACTGTCTGCCAGGTGGTAGTAACTGTCTGTAACAGTCTGTTAGGTGGTAGTAGCTGTCTGTTAGGTGGTAGTAACTGTCTGCTAGGTGGCAGTAACTGTCTGTTAGGTGGTAGTAACTGTCTGCTAGGTGGTAGTAACTGTCTGTAACTGTCTGTTAGGTGGTAGTAACTGTCTGCTAGGTGGCAGTAACTGTCTGTTAGGTGGTAGTAACTGTCTGCTAGGTGGTAGTAACTGTCTGTAACTGTCTGTTAGGTGGTAGTAACTGTCTGTTAGGTGGTAGTAACTGTCTGCTAGGTGATAGTAACTGTCTCTAACTGTCTGTTAGGTTGCAGTAACTGTCTGTTAGGTGGTAGTAACTGTCTAACTGTCTGTTAGGTGGTAGTAACTGTCTGCTAGGTGGTAGTAACTGTCTGTTAGGTGGCAGTAACTGTCTGTTAGGTGGCAGTAACTGTCTGTTAGGTGGTAGTAACTGTCTGTTAGGTGGTAGTAACTGTCTAACTGTCTGTTAGGTGGTAGTAACTGTCTGTTAGGTGGTAGTAACTGTCTGTTAGGTGGCAGTAACTGTCTGTTAGGTGGTAGTAACTGTCTGTTAGGTGGCAGTAACTGTCTGTTAGGTGGTAGTAACTGTCTAACTGCTGTTAGGTGGCAGTAACTGTCTGTTAGGTGGTAGTAACTGTCTGCTAGGGTGGTAGTAACTGTCTGCTAGGTGGTAGTAACTGTCTGTAATTGTCTGTTAGGTGGTAGTAACTGTCTGTTAGGTGGTAGTAACTGTCTGCTAGGTGATAGTAACTGTCTCTAACTGTCTGTTAGGTTGCAGTAACTGTCTGTTAGGTGGTAGTAACTGTCTAACTGTCTGTTAGGTGGTAGTAACTGTCTGTAACTGTCTGCTAGGTGGCAGTAACTGTCTGTTAGGTGGTAGTAACTGTCTGTTAGGTGGCAGTAACTGTCTAACTGTCTGTTAGGTGGTAGTAACTGTCTGTTAGGTGGTAGTAACTGTCTCTTAGGTGGCAGTAACTGTCTGTAGGTGGTAGTAACTGTCTGTTAGGTGGTAGTAACTGTCTGTTAGGTGGTAGTAACTGTCTGTTAAGTAACTGTCTGTTAGGTGGTAGTAACTGTCTGTTAGGTGGTAGTAACTGTCTCTTAGGTCTCTGTTAGGTGGTAGTAACTGTCTAACTGTCTGTTAGGTGGTAGTAACTGTCTGTTAGGTGGTAGTAACTGTCTGCTAGGTGGTATTAACTGTCTGTTAGGTGGTTACTAACTGTCTGCTAGGTGGTAGTAACTGTCTAACTGTCTGTTAGGTGGTAGTAACTGTCTGTTAGGTGGCAGTAACTTTCTAACTGTCTGTTAGGTGGTAGTAACTGTCTAACTGTCTGTTAGGTGGTAGTAACTGTCTAACTGTATGTTAGGTGGTAGTAACTGTCTGTTAGGTGGTAGTAACTGTCTGTTAGGTGGCAGTAACTGTCTGTTAGGTGGTAGTAACTGTCTAACTCTATGTTAGGTGGTAGTAACTGTCTGCTAGGTGGTAGTAACTGTCACTTAGGTGGCAGTAACTGTCTGTTAAGTGGTAGTAACTGTCTGTTAAGTGGCAGTAACTGTCTAACTGTCTGTTAGGTGGTAGTAACTGTCTCTAACTGTCTGTTAGGTTGCAGTAACTGTCTGTTAGGTTGCAGTAACTGTCTGTTAGGTTGTAGTAACTGTCTGTTAGGTGGTAGTAACTGTCTGTTAGGTGGTAGTAACTGTCTCTAACTGTCTGTTAGGTTGCAGTAACTGTCTGTTAGGTGGCAGTAACTGTCTGTTAGGTGGCAGTAACTGTCTGCCAGGTGGTAGTAACTGTCTGTAACAGTCTGTTAGGTGGTAGTAGCTGTCTGTTAGGTGGTAGTAACTGTCTGCTAGGCGGCAGTAACTGTCTCTAACTGTCTGTTAGGTAGTAACTGTCTGTTAGGTGGCAGTAACTGTCTGTTAGGTGGCAGTAACTGTCTGCCAGGTGGTAGTAACTGTCTGTAACAGTCTGTTAGGTGGTAGTAGCTGTCTGTTAGGTGGTAGTAACTGTCTGCTAGGTGGCAGTAACTGTCTGTTAGGTGGTAGTAACTGTCTGCTAGGTGTTAGTAACTGTCTGTAATTATCTGTTAGGTGGTAGTAGCTGTCTGTTAGGTGGTAGTAACTGTCTGCTAGGTGGCAGTAACTGTCTGTTATGTGGTAGTAACTGTCTGCTAGGTGGTAGTAACTGTCTGCTAAGTGGTAGTAACTGTCTCTAACTGTCTGTTAGGTTGCAGTAACTGTCTGTTAGGTGGTAGTATCTGTCTGTTAGGTGGTCGTAACTATCTGCTAGGTGGCAGTAACTGTCTGCTAGGTGGCAGTAACTGTCTGCTAGGTGGTAGTAACTGTCTGCTATGTGGTAGTAACTGTCTGTTAGGTGGTAGTAACTGTCTTTTAGGTGGCAGTAACTGTCTGTTAGGTGGTGGTAACTGTCTGCTAGGTGGTAGTAACTGTCTGTTAGGTGGTAGTAACTGTCTGCTAGGTGGTAGTAACTGTCTGATAGGTGGCAATAACTGTCTGTTAGGTGGTAGTAACTGTCTGTTAGGTGGCAGTAACTGTCTGTTAGGTGGCAGTAACTGTCTGTTAGGTGGTAGTAACTGTCTGTTAGGTGGTAGTAACTTTCTGCTAGGTGGTAGTAACTGTCTGCTAGGTGGTAGTAACTGTCTGTTAGGTGATAGTAACTGTCTGCTAGGTTTTAGTAACTGTCTGCTAGGTGGTAGTAACTGTCTGTTAGGTGGTAGTAACTGTCTGCTAGGTGGTAGTAACTGTCTCTAACTGTCTGTTAGGTGGCATTAACTGTCTGTTAGGTGGCAGTAACTGTCTGTTAGGTGGTAGTAACTGTCTGTTAGGTGGTTGTAACTATCTGCTAGGTGGTAGTAACTGTCTGCTAGGTGGCAGTAACTGTCTGTTAGGTGGTAGTAACTGTCTGCTAGGTGGTAGTAACTGTCTGCTAGGTGGTAGTAACTGTCTGTTAGGTGGTAGTAACTGTCTTTTAGGTGTCAGTAACTGTCTGTTAGGTGGAAGTAACTGTCTGCTAGGTGGTAGTAACTGTCTGTTAGGTGGTAGTAACTGTCTGCTAGGTGGTAGTAACTGTCTGTTAGGTGGTAGCAACTGTCTGTTAGGTGGTAGTAACTGTCTGTTAGGTGGTAGTAACAGTCTCTTAGGTGGCAGTAACTGTCTGTTAGGTGGTAGTAACTGTCTGTTAGGTGGCAGTAACTGTCTAACTGTCTGTTAGGTGGTAGTAACTGTCTGTTAGGTGGTAGTAACTGTCTGTTAGGTGGTAGTAACTGTCTGTTAGGTGGCAGTAACTGTCTGTTAGGTGGTAGTAACTGTCTGTTAGGTGGTAGTAACTGTCTGCTAGGTGGTAGTAACTGTCTGTTAGGTGGCAGTAACTGTCTGTTAGGTGGCAGTAACTGTCTGTTAGGTGGTAGTAACTGTCTGTTAGGTGGTAGTAACTATCTAACTGTCTGTTAGGTGGCAGTAACTGTCTGTTAGGTGGCAGTAACTGTCTGTTAGGTGGCAGTAACTGTCTGTTAGGTGGTAGTAACTGTCTGTTAGGTGGTAGTAACTATCTGCTAGGTGGTAGTAACTGTCTGTTAGGTGGTAGTAACTATCTGCTAGGTGGTAGTAACTCTCTGTTAGGTGGTAGTAACTGTCTAACTGTCTGTTAGGTGGCTGTAACTTTCTGTTAAGTGGTAGTAACTGTCTGTTAGGTGGCAGTAACCGTCTGTTAGGTGGTAGTAACTGTCTGTAACTGTCTGTTAGATGGTAGTAACTGTCTGTTAGGTGGCAGTAACTGTCTGTTAGGTGGTAGTAACTGTCTGTAACTGTCTGTTAGGTGGTAGTAACTGTCTGTTAGGTGGCAGTAACTGTCTGTTAGGTGGTAGTAACTGTCTGTTAGGTGGTAGTAACTATCTGCTAGGTGGTAGTAACTGTCTGTTAGGTGGTAGTAACTGTCTGCTAGCTGGTAGTAACTGTCTGCTAGGTGGTAGTAACTGTCTGTTAGGTGGTAGTAACTGTCTGCTAGGTGGTAGTAACTGTCTGCTAGGTGGTAGTAACTGTCTGTTAGGTGGTAGTAACTGTCTGTTAGGTGGTAGAAACTGTCTGCTAGGTGGTAGTAACTGTCGGCTAGGTGGTAGTAACTGTCTGCTAGGTGGTAGTAACTGTCAGCTAGGTGGTAGTAACTGTCTGTTAGGTGGTAGTAACTGTCTGTTAGGTGGCAGTAACTGTCTGTTAGGTGGTAGTAACTGTCTGCTAGGTGGTAGTAACTGTCTGCTAGGTGGTAGTAACTGTCTCTAACTGTCTGTTAGGTTGCAGTAACTGTCTGTTAGGTGGCAGTAAATGTCTGTTAGGTGGCAGTAAATGTCTGTTAGGTGGTAGTAACTGTCTGTTAGGTGGTAGTAACTGTCTGTTAGGTGGCAGTAACTGTCTAACTGTCTGTTAGGTGGTAGTAACTGTCTGTTCGGTTGTAGTAACTGTCTGTTAGGTGGCAGTAACTGTGTTAACTGTCTGTTCGGTGGTAGTAACTGTCTGTTAGGTGGCAGTAACTGTCTAACTGTCTGTTAGGTGGTAGTAACTGTCTGTTAGGTGGCAGTAACTGTCTGTTAGGTGGTAGTAACTGTCTCTTAGGTGGTAGTAACTGTCTAACTGTCTGTTAGGTGGTAGTAACTGTGTAACTGTCTGTTAGGTGGCTGTAACTCTCTGCTAGGTGGCAGTAACTGTCTGCTAGGTGGAAGTAACTGTCTGTTAGGTGGTAGTAACTGTCTGTTCGGTGGTGTTAACTGTCTGTTAGGTGGCAGTAACTGTCTGCTAGGTGGCAGTAACTGTCTAACTGTCTGTTAGGTGGTAGTAACTGTTTGTTCGGTGATAGTAACTGTCTGTTAGGTGGTAGTAACTGTCTGTTAGGTGGCAGTAACTGTCTGTTAGGTGGTAGTAACTGTTTAACTGTCTGTTAGGTGGTAGTAACTGTCTGCTAGGTGGTAGTAACTCCTGTTAGGTGGTAGTAACTGTCTAACTGTCTGTTAGGTGGCTGTAACTTTCTGTTAAGTGGTAGTAACTGTCTGTTAGGTGGCAGTAACCGTCTGTTAGGTGGTAGTAACTGTCTGTAACTGTCTGTTAGGTGGTAGTAACTGTCTGTTAGGTGGTAGTAACTGTCTGTAACTGTCTGTTAGGTGGTAGTAACTGTCTGTTAGGTGGCAGTAACTGTCTGTTAGGTGGTAGTAACTGTCTGTTAGGTGGTAGTAACTGTCTGTAACTGTCTGTTAGGTGGTAGTAACTGTCTGTTAGGTGGTAGTAACTGTCTGTAACTGTCTGTTAGGTGGTAGTAACTGTCTGCTAGGTGGTAGTAACTGTCTGTTAGGTGGTAGTAACTGTCTGCTAGCTGGTAGTAACTGTCTGCTAGGTGGTAGTAACTGTCTGTTAGGTGGTAGTAACTGTCTGCTAGGTGGTAGTAACTGTCTGCTAGGTGGTAGTAACTGTCTGTTAGGTGGTAGTAACTGTCTGTTAGGTGGTAGAAACTGTCTGCTAGGTGGTAGTAACTGTCGGCTAGGTGGTAGTAACTGTCTGCTAGGTGGTAGTAACTGTCAGCTAGGTGGTAGTAACTGTCTGTTAGGTGGTAGTAACTGTCTGTTAGGTGGCAGTAACTGTCTGTTAGGTGGTAGTAACTGTCTGCTAGGTGGTAGTAACTGTCTGCTAGGTGGTAGTAACTGTCTCTAACTGTCTGTTAGGTTGCAGTAACTGTCTGTTAGGTGGCAGTAAATGTCTGTTAGGTGGCAGTAAATGTCTGTTAGGTGGTAGTAACTGTCTGTTAGGTGGTAGTAACTGTCTAACTGTCTGTTAGGTGGTAGTAACTGTCTGTTAGGTCGCAGTAACTGTCTAACTGTCTGTTAGGTGGTAGTAACTGTCTGTTCGGTTGTAGTAACTGTCTGTTAGGTGGCAGTAACTGTCTAACTGTCTGTTAGGTGGTAGTAACTGTCTGTAACTGTCTGTTAGGTGGCAGTAACTGTCTAACTGTCTGTTAGGTGGTAGTAACTGTCTGTAACTGTCTGTTAGGTGGCAGTAACTATCTGTTAGGTGGCAGTAACTGTCTGTTAGGTGGTAGTAACTGTCTGTTAGGTTGTAGTAACTGTCTAACTGTCTGTTAGGTGGTAGTAACTGTCTAACTGTCTGTTAGGTGGCTGTAACTGTCTGCTAGGTGGCAGTAACTGTCTGCTAGGTGGTAGTAACTGTCTGTTAGGTGGTAGTAACTGTCTGTTCGGTGGTGTTAACTGTCTGTTAGGTGGCAGTAACTGTCTGCTAGGTGGCAGTAACTGTCTAACTGTCTGTTAGGTGGTAGTAACTGTTTGTTCGGTGATAGTAACTGTCTGTTAGGTGGTAGTAACTGTCTGTTAGGTGGCAGTAACTGTCTGTTAGGTGGTAGTAACTGTTTAACTGTCTGTTAGGTGGTAGTAACTGTCTGTAACTGTCTGTTAGGTGGTAGTAACTGTCTGTTAGGTGGTAGTAACTGTCTGTTAGGTGGTAGTAACTGTCTGTTAGGTGGCAGTAACTGTCTGTTAGGTGGTAGTAACTGTTTAACTGTCTGTTAGGTGGTAGTAACTGTCTGTAACTGTCTGTTAGGTAGCAGTAACTGTCTGTTAGGTGGTAGTAACTGTCTGTTAGGTGGTAGTAACTGTCTAACTGTCTGTTAGGTGGTAGTAACTGTCTGTAACTGTCTGTTAGGTTGCAGTAACTGTCTGTTAGGTGGTAGTAACTGTCTAACTGTCTGCTAGGTGGTAGTAACTATCTGCTAGGTGGTAGTAACTGTCTGTTAGGTGGTAGTAACTATCTGCTAGGTGGTAGTAACTCCCTGTTAGGTGGTAGTAACTGTCTAACTGTCTGTTAGGTGGCTGTAACTTTCTGTTAAGTGGTAGTAACTGTCTGTTAGGTGGCAGTAACCGTCTGTTAGGTGGTAGTAACTGTCTGTAACTGTCTGTTAGGTGGTAGTAACTGTCTGTTAGGTGGTAGTAACTGTCTGTAACTGTCTGTTAGGTGGTAGTAACTGTCTGTTAGGTGGCAGTAACTGTCTGTTAGGTGGTAGTAACTGTCTGTTAGGTGGTAGTAACTGTCTGTAACTGTCTGTTAGGTGGTAGTAACTGTCTGTTAGGTGGTAGTAACTGTCTGTAACTGTCTGTTAGGTGGTAGTAACTGTCTGCTAGGTGGTAGTAACTGTCTGTTAGGTGGTAGTAACTGTCTGCTAGCTGGTAGTAACTGTCTGCTAGGTGGTAGTAACTGTCTGTTAGGTGGTAGTAACTGTCTGCTAGGTGGTAGTAACTGTCTGCTAGGTGGTAGTAACTGTCTGTTAGGTGGTAGTAACTGTCTGTTAGGTGGTAGAAACTGTCTGCTAGGTGGTAGTAACTGTCTGGCTAGGTGGTAGTAACTGTCTGCTAGGTGGTAGTAACTGTCAGCTAGGTGGTAGTAACTGTCTGTTAGGTGGTAGTAACTGTCTGTTAGGTGGCAGTAACTGTCTGTTAGGTGGTAGTAACTGTCTGCTAGGTGGTAGTAACTGTCTGCTAGGTGGTAGTAACTGTCTCTAACTGTCTGTTAGGTTGCAGTAACTGTCTGTTAGGTGGCAGTAAATGTCTGTTAGGTGGCAGTAAATGTCTGTTAGGTGGTAGTAACTGTCTGTTAGGTGGTAGTAACTGTCTAACTGTCTGTTAGGTGGTAGTAACTGTCTGTTAGGTCGCAGTAACTGTCTAACTGTCTGTTAGGTGGTAGTAACTGTCTGTTCGGTTGTAGTAACTGTCTGTTAGGTGGCAGTAACTGTCTAACTGTCTGTTAGGTGGTAGTAACTGTCTGTAACTGTCTGTTAGGTGGCAGTAACTATCTGTTAGGTGGCAGTAACTGTCTGTTAGGTGGTAGTAACTGTCTAACTGTCTGTTAGGTGGCAGTAACTGTCTGTTAGGTGGTAGTAACTGTCTGTTAGGTTGTAGTAACTGTCTAACTGTCTGTTAGGTGGTAGTAACTGTCTAACTGTCTGTTAGGTGGCTGTAACTGTCTGCTAGGTGGCAGTAACTGTCTGCTAGGTGGTAGTAACTGTCTGTTAGGTGGTAGTAACTGTCTGTTAGGTGGTAGTAACTGTCTGTTAGGTGGCAGTAACTGTCTGCTAGGTGGCAGTAACTGTCTGTTAGGTGGCTGTAACTGTCTGTTAGGTGGTAGTAACTGTCTGTTAGGTGGCAGTAACCATCTGTTAGGTGGTAGTAACTGTCTGTAACTGTCTGTTAGGTGGTAGTAACTGTCTGTTAGGTGGCAGTAACTGTCTGTTAGGTGGTAGTAACTGTCTAACTGTCTGTTAGGTGGTAGTAACTGTCTGTTAGGTGGTAGTAACTGTTTGTTAGGTGGTAGTAACTGTCTGTTAGGTGGTAGTAACTGTCTGTTAGGTGGCAGTAACTGTCTGTTAGGTGGTAGTAACTGTTTAACTGTCTGTTAGGTGGCAGTAACTGTCTGTTAGGTGGTAGTAACTGTCTGTTAGGTCGTAGTAACTGTCTAACTGTCTGTTAGGTGGTAGTAACTGTCTAACTGTCTGTTAGGTGGCTGTAACTGTCTGCTAGGTGGCAGTAACTGTCTGCTAGGTGGTAGTAACTGTCTGTTAGGTGGTAGTAACTATCTGCTAGGTGGTAGTAACTGTCTGTTAGGTGGTAGTAACTGTCTGCTGGATGGCAGTAACTGTCTGTTAGGTGGCTGTAACTGTCTGTTAGGTGGTAGTAACTGTCTGTTAGGTGGCAGTAACTATCTGTTAGGTGGCTGTAACTGTCTGTTAGGTGGTAGTAACTGTCTGTTAGGTGGCAGTAACCATCTGTTAGGTGGTAGTAACTGTCTGTAACTGTCTGTTAGGTGGTAGTAACTGTCTGCTAGGTGGTAGTAACTGTCTGCTAGGTGGTAGTAACTGTCTGTTAGGTGGTAGTAACTGTCTGTTAGGTGGCAGTAACTATATGCTAGGTGGTAGTAACTGTCTGCTAGGTGGTAGTAACTGTCTGTTAGGTGGTAGTAACTGTCTGTTAGGTGGCAGTAACTGTCTGCTAGGTGGTAGTAACTGTCTGTTAGGTGGCAGTAACTGTCTGTTAGGTGGCAGTAACTGTCTAACTGTTTGTTAGGTGGCAGGTCTGGTCATTAGGTCCATTATTAGTCACTTTTATTTTCACTCACTCACTATATGTATGTATCAGGGGAATAAGAATAACGTTTAAATCCAACAGTGATTTTGTTTGACACAGAAGGATAACTTCAGAACCAAAGCCGTATCTCACAAGTTCGCCTGCTTCGCTGCTCCCATTTTTCGTATCGCATCTTCTCAGGTCCCGGCAGGGTAAACTAAACTCTGTGTGAGTTGTGTGTACTGTCAGTCTGTCACCAACAGCCTGTGTCCTGTGGGTCAGAGCGTGAAATTCACCCTCCAAGGCTGTGTGACAACTCTCCCCTACCTATCCCTTTTATCTGAGGATATCAGGCTTCCTTGTCTTGTGCTGACTTAGCCCACCTGCTAGTGTGTGTGTGTGTGTGTGTGTGTGTGTTAGCCACCTGTCACGGCCGTCCTCCTCTTCATCTGAAGAGCTCAGTTCTGCTACCTGGCTTAGCCCCACTCCTCGTGTGCCACCCCCCAAATTTGGGGGGGCTGCCTCTCGTACCTGTCGCGCTGCCGTGCTGCCTCCTCATATCGCCGCCGCTCAGCTTTCGCTGCCTCCAGCTCTGCTTTGGGGCGGCGATATTCCCCAGCCTGTGCCCAGGGTCCCTCTCTGTTCAAAATCTCCTCCCATGTCCAGGAGTCCTGCGATGCTGGCCGCTGTTGTTGCTGCTGCTGTCGCCGTCTGTTACCACGCCGCTTGGTCCTTGGTTGGTGGGTGATTCTGTCACGGCCGTCCTCCTCTTCATCTGAAGAGGAGAGGCGAGAAGGATCGGAGGACCAAAATGCGGCGTGGTATGTGTTCATCATTAATTTTAATAAAGAAAACACTGAACACTGAAACACACTATACAAAACAAAGGAAGTAAAGGTCAGAACGTGACACCACCTTACTCCGGTACTAACCTTGTCAAGATATCCCCCACTGTTGTGCTCGTTTTCGAGGCCACCGAGCACGAGTCGTCCTTTGACTATTTAAAACTCGAAAGGGCCTCTTCCCTAGATAACCGCATCTAGGAAGGTTGTTAGCCTAGCCAGCTAGCAGCTAAGGTGTGAGATTTGGTTGCCGCCCCACTAGGCATCCCTCTTCCCTGCTATTGTTAGCACGCTACATCCCTCTTCCCTGGTATTGCTAGCATGCAACATCCCTCTTCCCTGCTATTGTTAGCACGCTACATCCCTCTTCCTTGGTATTGTTAGCATGCTACATCCCTCTTCCCTGGTATTGCTAGCATGCTACATTTTTCTACGGCTGGCCATGCTTTCCACCTGGCTTCCCCTACCCAGGTCAACAGTACTGTACCCCCCACAGCTACTCGCCTAAGACTTCCCCATTTCTCCTTCTCCTTCTAAAGGTGAAATAAATACAAATAAATGTAAACAT
Organism: Oncorhynchus tshawytscha; assembly: GCF_018296145.1. NCBI lineage: Eukaryota > Metazoa > Chordata > Actinopteri > Salmoniformes > Salmonidae > Oncorhynchus > Oncorhynchus tshawytscha. The sequence continues at coordinate 7,066,973 of NC_056437.1, forward strand.
TTTCCAAATAAGCAGAGGTGTCACGAAAGTCAGAAATAGCAGTAAAGTAAATCACTTACCTTTGAAGATCTTCCTCTGTTTGCAATCCCAAGGGTCCCAGCTACATAACAAATGGTTGTTTTGTTCGATAAAGTTCTTCTTTATATCCCAAAAAAGTAAGTTTAGTTGGTGCACTTGATTCAGTAATCCACCGGTTTGCCTCGTTCAAAATGCATACAAAGGAATCCCAAAAGTTACCAATAAACTTTGTCCAAACAAGTCAAACAATATTTCTAATCAATCCTCAGGTATTTTAATATGTAAATAAACTATAACATTTAAGACAGAGAATAGTATGTTCATTACCGGGGATAAATAATGAAGTGCCCTCATCCACGCGCACCACAATACTAGTCAAAATGAGAACCACCTAGATAAACTACAAATTCTAAATAATTTTTCAAAAAACAAGCCTGAAACTCTTTCTAAAGACTGGTGACATCTAGTGGAAGCCCTAGGAACTGCACTCTGGGAGGTTGATTTCCCCAAAGACAGCCATTCCAATGAGTGGTGACCTAAAAAAAAAACAATCTCTGGGTCGATTCTCCTTGGGTTTCCGCCTGCCATATCAGTTCTGTTATACTCACAGACATTCTTTAACAGTGTTAGAAACTTTAGAGTGTTTTCTATCCAATACTACCAATTATATGCATATCCTAGCTTCTGGGTCTGAGTAACAGGCGGTTTACTTTGGGCACCTCGGTCATCCAAACTTCCGAATACTGCCCCCTATCCCTAAGAAGTCCATCCTGCCTGTGAAGGTGAGGGAAACACGGCTAGCCAGCGCTGATGGCCTGGTGTTAATTTTTTTTCCCTTTATTTTTTAACCCCCTTTTTCTCCCCAATTTCATGGTATCCAATTGTTGTAGTAGCTACTATCTTGTCTCATCGCTACAACTCCCGTACGGGCTCGGGAGAGACGAAGGTTGAAAGTCATGCGTCCTCCGATACACAACCCAACCTAGCCGCACTGCTTCTTAACACAGCGCGCATCCAACCCGGAAGCCAGCCGCACCAATGTGCCGGAGGAAACATCGTGTACCTGGCAACCTTGGCTAGCGCGCACTGCGCCCGGCCCTCCACAGGAGTCGCTGGTGCGCGATGAGACAAGGACATCCCTACCGACCAAGCCCTCCTTAACCCGGACGACTGTCATGGAAATTTCCACGACACGACGCTAGGCCAATTGTGCGTTGCCCCATGGACCTCCCGGTCGCGGCCGGTTACGACAGAGCCTGGGCGTGAACCCAGAGTCTCGGATGGCACTGCTGGCGCTGCAGTACAGCGCCCTTAACCACTGCGCCACCCGGGAGGCCCGCCTGGTGTTAATTAACAGATAATATACCAGCATCCGCCGTTGTTCTCTAAACACGGGTCAGAGGAGTCATACCGAGGCTCTGATCAAACCGAGTCAGAGGAAAGCTCTGCCTCACTACGCGCTGTCCTATGTGTGGCCTTAGTTAGGCTAGATGCCCCTACAGCGTAATCCCGTTCTTTACAAAAGGTCCCAGTCCCATTCAACCTTCACTGGCTTTTCTCACAGAGCTTCAGAGATGCTGGACTGATATGCGGGCTCTCGCCACCACCACAGCAAGGATAGTAGGACGCTATCTGCCTTGCGCGATGCAAAACAACATGGGCTGGTGAATGAATGAATAGCAGAGCTGATGCTCTCCCCAGATGAAGTGAAGGATGACCTCAGGGCCACAGATGAGTTACAGTCATGGAAAGAGCTAGAACTTCAGACAGTTTACTTAGACCCCGAATCACTTTCTGCACGGTTCTCAAACACAAACAAGACAACACAGCAACAGTGAAGGAGGATGAAGGATCAACCTTCTCTACAGGTGGGCCCAACAACTCTCCTTACTTTTTACCTACTCAATGTGCAGTGGTACCAGGTAGTAACATGGCTATATACAGGGGGTACCAGTACCGAGTCAATGTGCAGGGATACCAGGTATTAACATGGCTATATACAGTTGAAGTCGGAAGTTTGCATACACTTAGGTTGGAGTCATTAAAACTCGTTTTTCAACCACTCCACAAATTTCTTGTTCGCGAACTATTGTTTTGGCAAGTCAGTTAGGACATCTACTTCGTGCATGGCACAAGTAATTTTTCCAACAATTGTTTAATGACAGATTATTTCACTTATAACTCACTGTATCACAATTCCAGAGGGTCAGAGGTTTACATACACTAAGTTGACTGTGCCTGGAAAATTCCAGAAAATGATGTCATGGCTTTAGAAGCTTATGATAGGCTAATTGACATAATTTGAGTCAATTGGAGGTGTACCTGTGGATGTATTTCAAGGCCTACCTTCAACCTCAGTGCCTCTTTGCTTGACATCATGGGAAAATCAAAAGAAATCAGCCAAGACCTCAGAAAAAAATGTGTATACCTCCACAAGTCTGGTTCATCCCTGGGAGCAATTTCCAAACGCCTGAAGGTACCACATTCATCTGTACAAACAACAGTACGCATGTATAAACACCATGGGACCACGCAACCGTAATACCGCTCAGGAAGGAGACGTGTTCTCTCTCCTAGAGATGAACGTACTTTGGCGCAAAATGTGCAAAATCAATCCCAGAACAACAACAAAGGACCCTGTGAAGATGCTGGAGGAAACAGGTACAAAAGTATCTATATCCACAGTAAAATGAGTCCTATATCGACACAACCTGAAAGGCCGTTCTACAAGGAAGAAGACACTGCTCCAAAACCGCCATAAAAAAGCCAGACTACGGTTTGCAACTGCACATGGGGACAAAGATCATACTTTTTAGAGAAATGTCCTCTGGTCTGATGAAACAAAAATAGAACTGTTTGGCCATAATGACCATTGTTATGTTTGGAGGAAAAAGGGGGAGGCTTGCGAGCCGAAGAACACCATCCCAACCGTGAAGCACCATCATGTTGGCAGCATCATGTTGTGGGGGTGCTTTGCTGCAAGAGGGACTGGTGCACTTCCAAAATAGATGGCATCTTGAGGCAGGAGAATGATGTGGATATATGTGGATATATTGAAGCAACATCTCAAGACATCAGTCAGGAAGCTAATGCTTGATCGCAAATGGGTCTTCCAAATGGACAATGACCCCAAGCATACTTCCAAAGTTGTGGCAAAATGGCTTAAGGACAACAAAGTCAAGGTATTGGAGTGGCCATCACAAAGCTCTGACCTCAATCCTATAGACAATTTGTGGGCATAACTGAAAAAGCGTGTGTGAGCAAGGAGGTCCTACAAACCTGGCTCAGTTACACCAGCTCTGTCAGGAGGAATGGGCCAAAATTCACCCAACTTATTGTGAGAAGGTTGTGGAAGGCTACCTGAAACATTTGACCCAAGTTAAACAATTTAAAGGTAATGCTACCAAATACTAATTGAGTGTATGTAAACTTCTTACCCACTGGGAATGTGATGAAAGAAATAAAAGCTGAAATAAATCATTCTCTACTATTATTCTGACATTTCACATTCTTAAAATAAAGTGATACTAACTGACCTAAGACAGGTAATTTTTACTATGAATAAACTCTTTACTATTTTCACGTTTGCCCAAAGTAAACTGCCTGTTACTCAGGCCCAGAAGCTAGGATATGCATATAATATAATTGGTAGATTTGGGTAGACAACACTCTGAAGTTTCTAAAACTGTTAAAATAATGTCTGTGAGTATAACAGCACTGATTTGGCAAGGAAAAACCCAAATTTAGGTCATTGTGTTTTCGTTTTCTTTGGGAAACCCTATTTATGAGGAGCCTGGCTGCAGTTCCTAGGGCTTCCACTAGAGGTCAACAGTCTTTAGAAATTGGTTGACGTTTTTCTTTTGAGAAATTAAGAAGTAGTCCTGTTCTTTCCATGTGTCACTCAGATGGTGTCACGTTCTGACCTTAGTTCTTTTATTATGTCTTTGTTTTAGTATGGTCAGGGCGTGAGTTGGGTGGGTTGTCTATGCTCTCTTTTCTATAATTTGTGATTTTCTGTGTTCGGCCTGATATGGTTCTCAATCAGAGGCAGCTGTCAATCGTTGTCCCTGATTGAGAATCATACTTAGGTAGCCTGGTTTCACTTTTGAGTTGTGGGTGTTTATTTCCTGTTTAGTGTTTTTTCATTCACCTTACGGGACTGTTAGTTTGTCGTTTTGTTCAGTGTTCAGTTATTTTATTAAAAACATGAACACTTACCATGCTTTGGTCCTCACCTTCTTCCACCACAGACGATCGTTACAGATGGTCTTTTGGCTTCACGTTGTTTTTATCCTGGATTGAACACAGTTTATCCTGTCTTAAATTTGATTGATTATTTATGTTTTAGGGTACCCAAGGTTGGATTAGGAACGTTGTTTGAAATGTTTGGACCAAGTTTACAGGTAACTTATTAGATACTTTGTAGGCATGTTGGGCGAGTTGAAACCGGTGTATTTCTGAATCAAACGTGCCAAATAAATGGACATTTTTTGGGACATAAAGAAGGACATTATAGAACAAAAGGACCATTTGTGATGTTTCTGGGACATTTTGGAGTACCAACAGAAGAAGATCTTCAAAAGAAAGGCGTTAATTATATCGCTATTTCTGACTTTTGTCGCGCACCTGCCTTGAAATCTGATTTTCATGTGATTGTATGCGGGGGGCGCTGTCCTCAGATAATCTCATGGTGTGCTTTCACCGTAAAGCCTTTTTGAAATCTGACACGGCGGCTGGATTAACAAGAAGTTAAGCTTTATTTTGATGTTATAACGATTGTATGTTCTATGAATTTGTATTATGAGTATTTCTGTTTTTGAATTTGGCGCTCTGCAATTTCACTGGATGTTGTCAAATCAATCCCGTTAACGGGATTCGAGCGGGAAGAGATCACTAGGGATCCCTAAGAGGTTTTAAGTGTCAGGAATTGTGAAAAACTGAGTTTAAATGTATTTGGCTAAGGTGAATGTAAACTTCTGACTTCAATTGTATACTCTAATCCTCTCTCTTTACCTACAACTCCTTTCCTCTCTTTTGACCTAAACTCCTCCTTTGTTTCTCCTTTCCTTCATCCCACCTATTCCTTACTTTTTATCTCAGGCCCTCTTGGGACTTTTGTGTCGTTCCATTCTACTTCTCCTCTCCTCTCCATTCCACCTCTCCTCTCCTCTCCTCTTCATTCCAACACTCCTCTCCTCTTCAATCTACCTCTCCTCTCCAAACTACCTCTCCTCTCCATTCTAACTCCTCTCATTCTACTTATCCTCTCCACTCCATTCTACCTCTCTTCTCCTCACCATTCTTCCTCTCCTCTCCAATCTACCTCTCCTCTCCATCTCTCCTCTCATTCTACCTCTCCTCTCCACCTCTCCTCTCCAATCTACCTCTCCTCTCCATTCTACCTCTCCTCTTCTTCCATTCCTCTTCAATCTCCTCTCCTCTCCATTCTACCTCTCCTCTCCATTCTACCTCTCCTCTCCATTCTACCTCTCCTCTCCATTCTACCTCTCCTCTCCATTCTACCTCTCCTCTCCATCTACCTCTCTTCTACCTCTCCTCCCATTCTACCTCTCCTCTCCATTCTACCTCCTCTCCATTCTACCTCTCATTCTACCTCTCCTCTCCATTCTACCTCTCCTCTCCATTCTCTCCTCCCATTCTCCTCCTCTCCATTCTACCTCTCCTCTCCATTCTACCTCTCCTCTCCATTCTACCTCTCCTCTCCATTCTACCTCTCCTCTCCATTCTACCTCTCCTATCCATTCTACCTCTCCTCTCATTCTACCTCTCCTCTCCATCTACCTCCTCTCCATTCTACCTCTCCTCTCCATCTCTCCTCTCCATTCTACCTCTCCTCTCCATTCCACCTCTCCTCCCATTCTACCTCTCCTCTCCATTCTACCTCTCCTCTCCATTCTACCTCTCCTCTCCATTCTACCTCTCCTCTCCATTCTACCTCTCCTCTCCATTCTACCTCTCCTCTCCATTCTACCTCTCCTCTCCATTCTACCTCTCCTCTCCATTCTACCTCTCCTCTCCATTCTACCTCTCCTCTCCATTCTACCTCTCCTCTCCATTCTACCTCTCCTCTCCATTCTACCTCTCCTCTCCATTCTACCTCTCCTCTCCATTCTACCTCTCCTCTCCATTCTACCTCTCCTCTCCATTCTACCTCTCCTCTCTTCTACCTCTCCTCTCCATTCTACCTCTCCTCTCCATTCTACCTCTCCTCTCCATTCTACCTCTCCTCTCCATTCTACCTCTCCTCTCCATTCTACCTCTCCTCTCCATTCCACCTCTCCTCTCCATTCTACCTCTCCTCTCCATTCTACCTCTCCTCTCCATTCTACTCTCCTCTCCATTCTACCTCTCCTCTCCATTCTACCTCTCCTCTCCATTCTACCTCTCCTCTCCATTCTACCTCTCCTCTCCATTCTACCTCTCCTCTCCATTCTACCTCTCCTCTCCATTCTACCTCTCCTCTCCATTCTACCTCTCCTCTCCATTCTACCTCTCCTCTCCATTCTACCTCTCCTCTCCATTCTACCTCTCCTCTCCATTCTACCTCCTCTCCATTCTACCTCTCCTCTCCATTCTACCTCTCCTCTCCATTCTACCTCTCCTCTCCATTCTACCTCTCCTCTCCATTCATTCTCTCCATTCTCCTCCTCTCCATTCTACCTCTCCTCTCCATTCTACCTCTCCTCTCCATTCTACCTCTCCTCTCCATTCTACCTCCTCTCCATTCTACCTCTCCTCTCCATTCTACTCTCCTCTCCATTCTACCTCTCCTCCCATTCTACCTCTCCATTCTACCTCTCCTCCCATTCTACCTCCTCCCATTCTCCATTCTACCTCTCCTCTCCATTCTACCTCTCCTCCCATTCTACCTCTCCTCTCCATTCTACCTCTCCTCTCCATTCTACCTCTCCATTCTACCTCTCCTCTCCATTCTACCTCTCCTCTCCATTCTACCTCTCCTCTCCATTCTACCTCTCCTCTCCATTCTACCTCCTCTCCATTCTCCCTCCTCCATTCTACCTCTCCTCTCCATTCTACCTCTCCCTATCCTCTCCATTCTACCTCTCCTTCTCCATTCTACCTCTCCTCTCCATTCTACCTCTCCTCTCCATTCTACCTCTCCTCTCCATTCTACCTCTCCTCTCCATTCTACCTCTCCTCTCCATTCTACCTCTCCTCTCCATTCTACCTCTCCTCTCCATTCTACCTCTCCTCTCCATTCTACCTCTCCTCTCCATTCTAGCTCTCCTCCCATTCTAGCCTCCTCCCATCTCCATTCTACCTCTCCTCTCCATTCTACCTCTCCTCCTCTCCATTCTACCTCTCCTCTCCATTCTACCTCTCCTCTCCATTCTACCTCTCCTCTCCATTCTACCTCTCCTCTCCATTCTACCTCTCCTCTCCATTCTACCTCTCCTCTCCATTCTACCTCTCCTCTCCATTCTACCTCTCCTCTCCATTCTACCTCTCCTCTCCATTCTACCTCTCCTCTCCATTCTACCTCTCCTCTCCATTCTACCTCTCCTCTCCATTCTACCTCTCCTCTCCATTCTACCTCTCCATTCTACCTCTCCTCTCCATTCTACCTCTCCTCTCCATTCTACCTCTCCTCTCCATTCTACCTCTCCTCTCCATTCTACCTCTCCTCTCCATTCTACCTCTCCTCTCCATTCTACCTCTCTCCTCTCCATTCTACCTCTCCTCTCCATTCTACCTCCCTCTCCATTCTACCTCTCCTCTCCATTCTACCTCTCCTCTCCATTCTACCTCTCCTCTCCATTCTACCTCCTCTCCATTCTACCTCTCCATTCTACCTCTCCTCTCCATTCTACCTCTCCTCTCCATTCTACCTCTCCTCTCCATTCTACCTCTCCTCTCCATTCTACCTCTCCTCTCCATTCTACCTCTCCTCTCCATTCTACCTCTCTACTCTCCATTCTCTCCTCTCCATTCTCCTCTCCATTCTACCTCTCCTCTCCATTCTACCTCTCCTCTCCATTCTACCTCTCCTCTCCATTCTACCTCCTCTCCATTCTACCTCTCCTCTCCATTCTACCTCTCCTCTCCATTCTACCTCTCCTCTCTCCATTCTACCTCTCCTCTCCATTCTACCTCTCCTCTCCATTCTACCTCTCCTCTCCATTCTACCTCTCCTCTCCATTCTACCTCTCCTCTCCATTCTACCTCTCTCTCCATTCTACCTCTCCTCTCCATTCTACCTCTCTCCCATTCTACCTCTCCTCTCCATTCTCTCCTCCATTCTCCCTCTCCATTCTACCTCTCCTCTCCATTCTACCTCTCCTCTCCATTCCATTCTCCTCTCCATTCTACCTCTCCTCTCCATTCTACCTCTCCTCTCCATTCTACCTCTCCTCTCCATTCTACCTCTCCTCTCCATTCTACCTCTCCTCTCCATTCTCTCCTCTCCATTCTACCTCTCCATTCTACCTCTCCTCTCCATTCTACCTCTCCTCTCCATTCTACCTCTCCTCTCCATTCTACCTCTCCTCTCCATTCTACATTCTACCTCTCCTCTCCATTCTACCTCTCCTCTCCCATTCTACCTCTCCTCTCCATTCTACCTCTCCTCTCCATTCTACCTCTCCTCCATTCCTCTCCTCTCCATTCTACCTCTCCTCCTCTCCTCTCCATTCTACCTCTCCTCTCCATTCTACCTCTCCTCTCCATTCTACTCTCTCTCCATTCTACCTCTCCTCTCCATTCTACCTCTCCTCTCCATTCTACCTCTCCTCTCCATTCTCCTCTCCTCTCCATTCTACCTCTCCTCTCCATTCTACCTCTCCTCTCCATTCTACCTCTCCTCCATTCTACCTCTCTCCATTCTCTCCATTCTACCTCTCCTCTCCATTCTACCTCCATCTACTCTCCATTCTACCTCTCCTCTCCATTCTCTCCTCTCCATTCTACATCTCTCTCCTCTCCATTCTACTCTCTCCTCTCCATTCTACCTCTCCTCTCCATTCTACCTCTCCTCTCCATTCTACCTCTCCTCTCCATTCTAAATCTCCTCTCCATTCTACCTCTCCTCTCCATTCTACCTCTCCTCTCCATTCTACCTCTCTCTCCATTCTACCTCTCCTCTCCATTCTACCTCTCCTCTCCATTCTCTCCTCTCCATTCTACCTCTCCTCTCCATTCTACCTCTCCTCTCCATTCTACCTCTCCTCTCCATTCTATTCTCTCCTCTCCATTCTACCTCTCCTCTCCATTCTACCTCTCCTCTCCATTCTTTTCTCCTCTCCATTCTACCTCTCCTCCCATTCTACCTCTCCTCTCCATTCTACCTCTCCTCTCCATTCTACCTCTCCCCATTCTACCTCTCCTCTCCATTCTGCCTCTCCTTCTTCTACATTCTACCTCTCCTCTCCATTCTCCATCTCCTCTCCATTCTACCTCTCCTCTCCATTCTCCTCTCCATTCTACCTCTCCTCTCCATTCTACCTCTCCTCTCCATTCTGCCTCTCCTCTCCATTCTACCTCTCCTCTCCATTCTACCTCTCCTCTCCATTCTACCTCTCCTCTCCATTCTACTCCATCTCTCTCCATTCTACCTCTCCTCTCCATTCTACCTCTCCTCTCCATTCTACCTCTCCTCTCCATTCTACCTCTCCTCTCCATTCTACCTCTCCTCCATTCTACCTCTCCTCTCCATTCTCCATTCTCCTCTCCTCTCCATTCTACCTCTCCTCTCCATTCTACCTCTCCTCCCATTCTACCTCTCTCTCCATTCTACCTCTCCTCTCCATTCTACCTCTCCTCTCCATTCTACCTCTCCTCTCCATTCTACCTCTCCTCTCCATTCTACCTCTCTCCATTCTACCTCCATTCTACCTCTCCTCTCCATTCTACCTCTCCTCTCCATTCTACCTCTCCTCTCCATTCTCTCTCATTCTACCTCTCCTCTCCATTCTACCTCTCCTCTCCATTCTACCTCTCCTCTCCATTCTACCTCTCCTCTCCATTCTACCTCTCCTCTCCATTCTACCTCTCCATTCTCCATCTCCATTCTACCTCTCCTCCATTCCATCTCCTCTCCATTCTACCTCTCCTCTCTCCATTCTACCTCTCCTCTCCATTCTACCTCTCCTCTCCATTCTACCTCTCCTCTCCATTCTACCTCTCCTCTCCATTCTACCTCTCCTCCATTCCATTCTTCACCTCTCCTCTCCATTCTACCTCTCCTCTCCATTCTACCTCTCCTCTCCATTCTACCTCTCCTCTCCATTCTACCTCTCCTCTCCATTCTCCATCTCCTCTCCATTCTGCCTCTCCTCTCCATTCTACCTCTCCTCTCCATTCTCCTCTCCTCTCCATTCTCCACCTCTCCTCTCCATTCTGCCTCTCCTCTCCATTCTGCCTCTCCTCTCCATTCTACCTCTCCTCTCCATTCTACCTCTCTCCATTCTGCCTCTCCTCCATTCTACCTCTCCTCTCCATTCTACCTCTCCTCTCCATTCTACCTCTCCTCTCCATTCTACCTCTCCTCTCCATTCTCCTCTCTCCATTCTACCTCTCCTCTCCATTCTACCTCTCCTCTCCATTCTACACTCTCTCCATTCTCCTCTCCTCATTCTACCTCTCCTCTCCATTCTCCTCTCCTCTCCATTCTACCTCTCCTCTCCATTCTACCTCTCCTCTCCATTCTGCCTCTCCTCTCCATTCTACCTCTCCTCTCCATTCTACCTCTCCTCTCCATTCTACCTCTCCTCTCCATTCTACCTCTCCTCTCTCCATTCCATTCTCTCCTCTCCATTCTACTCTCCTCTCCATTCTACCTCTCCTCTCCATTCTACCTCTCTCTCCATTCTACCTCTCCTCTCCTATTCTCCATTCTGCCTCTCCTCTCCATTCTACCTCTCCTCTCCATTCTACCTCTCCTCTCCATTCCACCTCTTCTACTCTCCATTCTACCTCTCCTCTCCATTCTACCTCTCCTCTCCATTCTACCTCTCCTCTCCATTCTACCTCTCCTCTCCATTCTACCTCTCCTCTCCATTCTACCTCTCCTCTCCATTCTACCTCCTCTCCATTCTCCTCTCCATTCTACCTCTCCTCTCCATTCTACCTCTCCTCTCCATTCTACCTCTCCTCTCCATTCTACCTCTCCTCTCCATTCTACCTCTCCTCTCCATTCTACCTCTCCTCTCCATTCTACCTCTCATTCTACCTCTCCTCTCCATTCTACCTCTCCTCTCCATTCTACCTCTCCTCTCCATTCTACCTCTCCTCTCCATTCTACCTCTCCTCTCCATTCTACCTCTCCTCTCCATTCTACCTCTCCTCTCCATTCTACCTCTCCTCTCCATTCTACCTCTCTCTCCATTCTACCTCTTCTCCTCCTCTCCATTCTACCTCTCCTCTCCATTCTACCTCTCCTCTCCATTCTACCTCTTCTACCTCTCCATTCTCTCTCTCCATTCTGCCTCTCCTCTCCATTCTACCTCTCCTCTCCATTCTACCTCTCCTCTCCATTCTGCCTCTCCCATTCTCCATTCTACCTCTCCTCTCATTCATTCTCTCCTCTCCATTCTACCTCTCCTCTCCATTCTACCTCTCCTCTCCATTCTACCTCTCCTCTCCATTCTCTCCTCTCCATTCTACTCTCCTCTCCATTCTACCTCTCCTCTCCATTCTCTCCTCTCCATTCCTCTCCTCTCCATTCTACCTCTCTCATTCTCCATTCTACCTCTCCTCTCCATTCTACCTCTCCTCTCCATTCTACCTCTCCTCTCCATTCCCTCTCCTCTCCATTCTACCTCTCCTCTCCATTCTACTTCTACTACCTCTCCTCTCCATTCTGCCTCTCCTCTCCATTCCACCTCTCCTCTCCATTCTACCTCTCCTCTCCATTCTACCTCTCCTTCTCCATTCTACCTCTCCTCTCCATTCTACCTCTCCTCTCCATTCTACCTCTCCTCTCTCCATTCTACCTCTCCTCTCCATTCTGCTCTCCTCTCCATTCTACCTCTCCTCTCCATTCTCTCCATTCTACCTCTCCTCTCCATTCTACCTCTCTCTCCATTCTACCTCTCCTCTCCATTCTACCTCTCCTCTCCATTCTACCTCTCCTCTCCATTCTCTCCTCTCCTCTCCATTCTACCTCTCCTCTCCATTCTACCTCTCCTCTCCATTCTACCTCTCCTCTCCATTCTACCTCTCCTTCTCCTTCCTCTCTCCTCTCCATTCTACCTCTCCTCTCCATTCTACCTCTCCTCTCCATTCCATTCCTCTCTCATTCTGGCTCTCCTCTCCATTCTACCTCTCCTCTCCATTCTACCTCTCCTCTCCATTCTACCTCTCCTCTCCATTCTACCTCTCCTCTCCATTCTACCTCTCCTCTCCATTCTACCTCTCCTCTCCATTCTACCTCTCCTCTCCATTCTACATCTCCTCTCCATTCTCCATTCCTCTCCTCCATTCTACCTCTCCTCTCCATTCTACCTCTTCTCCATTCCTCTCCTCTCCATTCTGCCTCTCCTCTCCATTCTACCTCTCCTCTCCATTCTACCTCTCCTCTCCATTCTACCTCTCCTCTCCATTCAACCTCTCCTCTCCATTCTACCTCTCCTCTCCATTCTACCTCTCCTCTCCATTCTACCTCTCCTCTCCATTCTACCTCTCCTCTCCATTCTACCTCTCCTCTCCATTCTACCTCTCCTCTCCATTCTACCTCTCCTCTCCATTCTCCTCTCCTCTCCATTCTACCTCTCCTCTCCATTCTACCTCTCCTCTCCATTCTACCTCTCCTCTCCATTCTACCTCTCCTCTCCATTCTAACTCTCCTCTCCATTCTACCTCCTCTCCATTCTACCTCTCCTCTCCATTCTACCTCTCCTCTCCATTCTACCTCTCCTCTCCATTCTACCTCTCCTCTCCATTCTACCTCTCCTCTCCATTCTACCTCTCCTCTCCATTCTACCTCTCCTCTCCATTCTACCTCTCCTCTCCATTCTACCTCTCCTCTCCATTCTACCTCTCCTCTCCATTCTACCTCTCCTCTCCATTCCACTCTCCTCTCCATTCTACATCTCCTCTCCATTCTACCTCTCTCTCCATTCTACCTCTCCTCTCCATTCTACCTCTCCTCTCCATTCTACCTCTCCTCTCCATTCTACCTCTCCTCTCCATTCTACCTCTCCTCTCCATTCTCCATCTCCTCTCCATTCTACCTCTCCTCTCCATTCTACCTCCTCTCCATTCTACCTCTCCTCTCCATTCTACCTCTCCTCTCCATTCTACCTCTCCTCTCCATTCTCCTCTCCTCTCCATTCTACCTCCTCTCCATTCTATATCTCCTCTCCATTCTCTCCTCTCCATTCTACCTCTCCTCTCCATTCTACCTCTCCTCTCCATTCTACCTCTCCTCTCCATTCTACCTCTCCTCTCCATTCTACCTCTCCTCTCCATTCTACCTCTCCTCTCCATTCTACCTCTCCTCTCCATTCCATTCCTCTCCTCTCCATTCTACCTCTCCTCTCCATTCTACCTCTCTCCATTCTACCTCTCTCCATTCTACCTCTCCTCTCCATTCTCCTCTCCTCTCCATTCTACCTCTCCTCTCCATTCTACCTCTCTCTCCATTCTACCTCTCTCTCCATTCTACCTCTCCTCTCCATTCTACCTCTCCTCTCCATTCTACTCCCTCTCCATTCTCTCCATTCTACCTCTCTCCATTCTACCTCTCCTCTCCATTCTCCACCATCCTCTCCATTCTACCTCTCCTCTTCCATCTCTCTCCATTCTACCTCTCCTCTCCATTCTACCTTCTCTCCATTCTCTCTCCTCTCCATTCTACCTCCTCTCCATTCTACCTCTCCTCTCCATTCTACTCTCCTCTCCATTCTACCTCTCCTCTCCATTCTACCTCCTCTCCATTCTACCTCTCCTCTCCATTCTACCTCTCCTCTCCATTCTACCTCTCCTCTCCATTCTACCTCTTCCTCTCCATTCTACCTCTCCTCTCCATTCATTCCTCTCCATTCCTCTCCTCTCCATTCTACCTCTCCTCTCCATTCTCCATTCCTCTCCTCTCCATTCTACCTCTCCTCTCCATTCTACCTCTCCTCTCCATTCTACCTCTCCTCTCCATTCTACCTCTCCATTCTCATTCCACCTCTCCTCTCCATTCTACCTCTCCCATTCTATTCTCTGCCCACCTCTCCTCTCCATTCTGCCTCTCCTCCCATTCTACCTCTCCTCTCCATTCTACCTCCCTCCATTCCATTCTCTCCATTCTCCTCCTCTCCATTCTACATCTCCTCTCCATTCTACCTCTCCTCTCCATTCTACCTCTCCTCTCCATTCTCTCCTCTCCATTCTACCTCCTCTCCATTCTCCATTCTACCTCTCCTCTCCATTCTACCTCTCCTCTCCATTCTACATCTCTCCTCTCCATTCTACCTCTCCTCTCCATTCTACCTCTCCTCTCCATTCTACCTCTCCTCTCCATTCTACCTCTCTCCTCTCCATTCTACCTCTCCTCTCCATTCTACCTCTCCTCTCCATTCTACCTCTCCTCTCCATTCTACCTCTCCTCTCCATTCTACCTCTCCTCTCCATTCTACCTCTCCTCTCCATTCTACCTCTCCTCCATTCTGCCTCTCATTCTACCTCTCCCATTCTACCTCTCCTCTCCCATTCTGCCTCTCCTCTCCATTCTACCTCTCCTCTCCATTCTACCTCTCCTCTCCATTCTACCTCTCCTCTCCATTCTACCTCTCCTCTCCATTCTACCTCTCCTCTCCATTCTACCTCTCCTCTCCATTCCACCTCTCCTCTCCATTCTACATCTCCTCTCCATTCACCTCTCCTCTCCATTCTACCTCTCCTCTCCATTCTACCTCTCCTCTCCATTCCACCTCTCCTCTCCATTCTACCTCTCCTCTCCATTCTACCTCTCCTCTCCATTCTACCTCTCCATTCTACCTCTCCTCTCCATTCTACCTCTCCTCTCCATTCTACCTCTCCATTCTACCTCTCCTCTCCATTCTACCTCTCTCCATTCTACCTCTCCTCTCCATTCTACCTCTCCTCTCCATTCTACCTCTCCTCTCCATTCTACCTCTCCTCTCCATTCTACCTCTCCTCTCCATTCTCCATCTCTCCTCTCCATTCTACCTCTCCTCTCCATTCTACCTCTCTCCTCCATTCCACCTCCTTCTCCTCTCCATTCCTCTCCTCTCCATTCTACCTCTCCTCTCCATTCCACTCTCCTCTCCATTCTACCTCTCCTCTCCATTCTACCTCTCCTCTCATTCTACCTCTCCTCTCCATTCTACCTCTCCTCTCCATTCTACCTCTCCTCTCCATTCTACCTCTCCTCTCCATTCTACCTCTCCTCTCCATTCTACCTCTCCTCTCCATTCTACCTCTCCTCTCCATTCTACCTTCTCCTCTCCATTCTACCTCTCCTCTCCATTCTACCTCTCTCCATCTCTCATTCTACCTCTCCTCTCCATTCTACCTCTCCTCTCCATTCTACCTCTCCTCTCCATTCTACCTCTCCTCTCCATTCTACCTCTCCATTCTCTCCTCTCCATTCTCCTCTCCTCTCCATTCTACCTCTCCTCTCCATTCTACCTCTCCTCTCCATTCTACCTCTCCTCTCCATTCTACCTCTCCTCTCCATTCTACCTCTCCTCTCCATTCTACCTCTCCTCTCCATTCTACCTCTCCTCTCCATTCTACCTCTCCTCTCCATTCTACCTCTCCTCCCATTCTCCTCTCCTCTTCTGCCTCTACCTCTCCATTCTCCATTCTTCTACCTCTCCTCTCATTCCACCTCTCTCCCATTCTACCTCTCCTCTTCTACCTCTCCTCCATTCTCCTCTCATTCTACCTCTCCTCTCCATTCTACCTCTCCTCTCCATTCTACCTCTCCTCTCCATTCTATCTCTCCTCTCCATTCTACCTCTCCTCTCCATTCTACCTCTCCTCTCCATTCTACCTCTCCTCTCCATTCTACCTCTCCTCTCCATTCTACCTCTCCTCTCCATTCTACCTCTCCTCTCCATTCTACCTCTCCTCTCCATTCTACCTCTCCTCCCATTCTACCTCTCCTCCCATTCTAGCTCTCCTCTCCATTCTACCTCTCCTCTCCATTCCTCTCCTCTCCTCTCCATTCTACCTCCTCTCCATTCTCCTCTCCTCTCTACATTCTACCTCTCCTCTCCATTCTCCATTCTACCTCCTCCATTCTACCTCTCCTCTCCATTCCATTCTCCTCTCCATTCTCCTCTCCATTCTTCTACTCTCCTCTCCATTCTACCTCTCCTCTCCATTCTACCTCTCCTCTCCATTCTACCTCTCCTCTCCATTCTACCTCTCCTCTCCATTCTACCTCTCCTCTCCATTCTACCTCTCCTCTCCATTCTACCTCTCCTCTCCATTCTACCTCTCCTCTCCATTCTCCTCTCCATTCTATTCTCCTCTCCATTCTACCTCTCCCATTCTCCATCTCCTCTCCATTCTACCTCTCCTCTCCATTCTACCTCTCCTCTCCATTCTACCTCTCCTCTCCATTCTACCTCTCCTCTCCATTCTACCTCTCCTCTCCATTCTACCTCTCCTCTCCATTCTACCTCTCCTCTCCATTCTACCTCTCCTCTCCATTCTACCTCTCCTCTCCATTCTACCTCTCCTCTCCATTCTACATCTCCTCTCCATTCTACCTCTCCTCTCCATTCTACCTCTCCTCTCCATTCTACATCTCCTCTCCATTCTACCTCTCCTCTCCATTCTACCTCTCCTCTCCATTCTACCTCTCCTCTCCATTCTACCTCCTCCCATTCTACCTCTCCTCTCCATTCTACCTCTCCATTCTACCTCTCCTCTCCATTCTACCTCTCCTCTCCATTCTACCTCTCCTCTCCATTCTACCTCTCCTCTCCATTCTACCTCTCCTCTCCATTCTACCTCTCCTCTCCATTCTACCTCTCCTCTCCATTCTACCTCTCCTCTCCATTCTACCTCTCCATTCTACCTCTCCTCTCCATTCTACCTCTCCTCTCCATTCTACCTCTCCTCTCCATTCTACCTCTCCTCTCCATTCTACCTCTCCTCTCCATTCTACCTCTCCTCTCCATTCTACCTCTCCATTCTACCTCTCCTCTCCATTCTACCTCTCCTCTCCATTCTACCTCTCCTCTCCATTCTACCTCTCCTCTCCATCTCTCTCCATTCTCCTCTCCCATTCTACCTCTCCTCTCCATTCTACCTCTCCTCTCCATTCTACCTCTCCTCTCCATTCTCCTCTCCATTCCCTCTCCTCTCCATTCTCTCCATTCTACCTCTCCTCTCCATTCTACATCTCCTCTCATTCTACCTCTCCTCTCCATTCTACCTCTCCTCTCCATTCCACCTCTCCTCCCATTCTACCTCTCCTCTCCATTCCACCTCTCCTCTCCATTCAACTCTCCTCTCCATTCCACCTCTCCTCTCCATTCTCTCCTCTCCATTCTACCTCTCCATTCTACCTCTCCTCTCCATTCTACCTCTCCTCTCCATTCTACCTCTCTCCATTCTACCTCTTCTACTCTCCATTCTACCTCTCCTCTCCATTCTACCTCTCCTCTCCATTCTCCTCTCCTCCCCATTCTACCTCTCCTCTCCATTCCACCTCTCTCTTCTCTCCATTCTACCTCTCCTCTCCATTCTACCTCTCCTCTCCATTCTACCTCTCTCTCCATTCTCTCCATTCTACCTCTCCTCTCCATTCTACCTCTCCATTCTCCTTCTACCTCTCCTCTCCATTCTATTCTCCTCTCCTCTCCATTCTACCTCTCCTCCCATTCTACCTCTCCTCCCATTCTAGCTCTCCTCTCCATTCTACCTCTCCTCTCCATTCTACCTCTCCTCTCCATTCTACCTCTCCTCTCCATTCTACCTCTCCTCTCCATTCTACCTCTCCTCTCCATTCTACCTCTCCTCTCCATTCTACCTCTCCATTCTACCTCTCCTCTCCATTCTACCTCTCCTCTCCATTCAACCTCTCCTCTCCATTCTACCTCTCCTCTCCATTCTACCTCTCCTCTCCATTCAACCTCTCCTCTCCATTCTACCTCTCCTCTCCATTCTACCTCTCCCTTTGTTGTTGTTTTCCTGTGTTCTCATCTTCGTCAGAATGTATGTCCTCCTCTTGTTAGGGAGCAGGAAATATTTCCCTTCTGACTGGGAGGTATTGATTTTGGCCTGCAGCGCTGGTGACTGAGAGGGACGGGGTGGGGGTTGGGATGCAGGGTTGAGAGGTGAGATGCAGTGGCCCGCTCTGTCTCTGTATTAGTGTCATGTAATTGTCTTCCACCCACCTCCTCTTCCTCTGTATTTTCACTGATGTGTCCCCTCCATCAGGAGTAAGAGACATCAACGCAGTAACACAAACACACTTTCCCCCAGTTGGACAGGGCAATACCAGGGCAATACCAGGATGTAAGGGGGTGTAAGGGGGTGTAACCAGGGGTGTAAATAACACTAGTGGCAATACCAGGGGTGTAACTAACAATAGAGACTATACCAGGGGTGTAATTAACACTAGGGGCAATACCAGGGGAGTAACTAACACTGGGGGCAATACCAGGGGTGTAACTAACACTAGGGACTATACCAGGGGTGTAACTAACACTAGGGGCAATACCAGGTGTGTAACTAACACCAGGGACAATACCATGGGTGTAACTAACTCTGGGGACTATACCAGGGGTGTAACTATCACTAGGGGCAATACCAGGGGTGTAACTAACACTAGGGGAAATACCAGGGGTGTAACTAACACTAGGGACTATACCAGGGGTGTAATTAACACTAGGGACTATACCAGGGGTGTAACTAACACTAGGGACTATACCAGGGGTGTAACTAACACTAGGGGCAATAACAGGGGTGTAACTAACACCAGGGACAATACCAGGGGTGTAACTAACTCTAGGGACTATACCAGGGGTGTAACTATCACTAGGGGCAATACCAGGGGTGTAACTAACACTAGGGGAAATACCAGGGGTGTAACTAACACTAGGGACTATACCAGGGGTGTAACTAACACTAGGGACTATACCAGGGGTGTAACTAACACTAGGGACTATACCAGGGTTGTAACTAACACTAGGGGCAATAACAGGGGTGTAACTAACACTAGGGGCAATACCAGGGGTGTTGCTAACACTAGGGGCAATACCAGGGGTGTAACTAACTCTGTGGACCAAACCAGGGGTGTTACTAACACTAGGGGCAATAACAGGGGTGTAACTAACACTAGGGACTATACCAGGGGTGTAACTAACACTAGGGACTATACCAGGGGTGTAACTACCACTAGGGGCAATACCAGGGGTGTAACTAACACTAGGGACTATACCAGGGGTGTAACTAGCACTAGGGACTATACCAGGAGTGTAACTAACACTAGGAACTATACCAGGGGTGTAACTATCACTAGGGGCAATACCAGGGGTGTAACTAACACTAGGGGAAATACCAGGGGTGTAACTATACACTAGGGACTATACCAGGAGTGTAACTAACACTAGGGGCAATACAAGGGGTGTAACTAACACCAGGGACTATACCAGGGGTGTAACTAACACTAGGGGCAATACCAGGGGTGTAACTAACACTAGGGACTATACCGGGGGTGTAACTAACACTAGGGGCAATACCAGGGGTGTAACTAACACTAGGGACTATATCAGGGTGTAATAACACTAGGGGTTTCTATCACTGCTACTTGCCCCATTACATTAAACTGTGCGTCCAAATGGCATCATATTCCCTATGTAGTGCACTTTTCACCTGGGCCGATAGAGCCTGGTGCGTGGCTGCGTGGTGTTGAGAGCTAAGCAACAATATGGCTGTGTGGTGGGGAGAGCTACGTAACAACATGGCTGTGTGGTGGGGAGAGCTACGTAACAACAAGGCTGTGTGGTGGGGAGAGCATGGCTGTGTGGTGGGGAGAGCTATGTAACAACATGGCTGTGTGGTGGGGAGAGCTACGTAACAACATGGCTGTGTGGTGGGGAGAGCTACGTAACAACATGGCTGTGTGGTGGGGAGAGCATGGCTGTGTGGGGGAGAGAGCTACGTAACAACATGGCTGTGTGGTGGGGAGAGCATGGCTGTGTGGGGGAGAGCTACGTAACAACATGGCTGTGTGGTGGGGAGAGCATGGCTGTGTGGGGGAGAGAGCTACATAACAACATGGCTGTGTGGTGGGGAGAGCTACGTAACAACATGGCTGTGTGGTGGGGAGAGCTACGTAACAACATGGCTGTGTGGTGGGAGAGCTACGTAACAACATGGCTGTGTGGGGGGAGCTACGTAACAACATGGCTGTGTGGTGGGGAGAGCATGGCTGTGTGGTGGGGAGAGCTACGTAACAACATGGCTGTGTGGTGGGGAGAGCATGGCTGTGTGGTGGGGAGAGCTACGTAACAACATGGCTGTGTGGGGGAGAGCTACGTAACAACATGGCTGTGTGGTGGGAGAGCATGGCTGTGTGGGGGGGAGAGCTACGTAACAACATGGCTGTGTGGTGGGGAGAGCTACGTAACAACATGGCTGTGTGGGGGGGAGAGCTACGTAACAACATGGCTGTGTGGTGGGGAGAGCTACATAACAACATGGCTGTGTGGTGGGGAGAGCTACATAACAACATGGATGTGTGGTGGGGAGAGCATGGCTGTGTGGTGGGGAGAGCTACGTAACAACATGGCTGTGTGGTGGGGAGAGCATGGCTGTGTGGGGGGAGAGCTACGTAACAACATGGCTGTGTGGTGGGGAGAGCTACGTAA
>NC_056437.1:7092815-7195315 GCF_018296145.1 Oncorhynchus tshawytscha
CAACAGTGACATGTACTGTAGGCTACATACATTACAGTAGGCACAGCACCTTGAGAGCATAGCTACAACACAGAGACAGCAGGTCGCCTGGTCACTATCATCTCACAGTCAAAACACACTAGGTAACGTTGAAACATTGTTTATATTTCTATATTTCAGAGAAGGGCAGTTCTCCAGACGCAGCGTTGGCAGATCAATAGGATACTGAAAGGAGGAACGTCAGTCTGTGATTCAGCAACGAGGAAGTGTGAGAGAGATGAAGAGTGAAGGAGGGGGGGGTTTAGCAGAACTGAAATCTCCTTCTGTCTGGCAACACAGAATAATATAAATATATACAGATACATTCATATTATAAATTAAAAATAAATGAAGAATTGGAGAGAGAGAGAGAGAGAGAGAGAGAGAGAGAGAGAGAGAGAGAGGTTAATGACAGAGGGCAGGAAGGAAAGGAGGTAAGGAAGGAAGGAGAGAGGACCAGTACTCTAATCCCCTCTAAGAGGGGGTCCTGCCAGGGACCAGTACCGCCCTGGTCTCCAACGCACACACACACACATACACACCACACACACACAATGACAGACTTCTCCATGTAAAGAACGACTGTATTGGTTCATTATACTGCATGGCAATCCTCTACTATAGCCCTCAAACTCAACTCTGGACCTCAAAGACAGTTCTCCTGTACTTAAAAAAAATCAGCGACTGATTTAGACCTGGGACACCAGGTGTGTGCAATTAATTATCAGGTACAACAGGAAACCAGCAGGCTCTGGACCTCTAAGCATAAGATATGAGTACCCCTGCTCTAGAAGGACACTTAATAAAGCAGTCCTTCTAAAGTTACCCATATGTACAGATCTAGAATCAGCTTCTTATTCCCCAATCCTAACCTTAACCATTAGTGGGGAAAATGCAAATCTGACCCAAGATCAGCTTCTAGGGACAACGTCACCATTTTCCTGTACTCAGCCGAGCACAGCAGGGACAGGAGGTATATTCAGGTACCAGTTTTGGAATAGAATGGATATCTGTCTCTCTCACAGGTGAGTCACCACTCAGGTGAGTTACCACTCAGGTGTGTTACCACACAGGTGAGTCACCACTCAGGTGAGTTACCACTCAGGTGTGTTACCACGCAGGTGAGTCACCACTAAGGTGAGTCACCACAGAGGTGAGTCACCTCTCAGGTGAGTTATAACACAGGTGGGTCACCACTCAGGTGAGATACCACCCAGGTGAGATACCACTCAGGTGAGATACCACTCAGGTGAGATACCACTCAGGTGTGATACCACTCAGGTGAGTCACCACTCAGGTGAGATACCACCCAAGGTTAGTCACCACTCGGGTGAGATAGCACCCAGGTTAGTCACCACTCAGGTGAGATACCACCCAGGTTAGTCACCACTCAGGTGAGATACCACCCAGGTTAGTCACCACTCAGGTGAGATACCACCCAGGTGAGTCACCACTCAGGTGAGTCCCCACACAGGTGAGTTACCACACAGGTTAGTCACCACACAGGTGAGTCACCACCCTGGTGAGTTACCACCCAGGTTAGTTACCACACAGGTTAGTTACCACACAGATTAATTACCACACAGGTTAGTTACCACCCATGTTAGTTACCACCCAGGTTATACGCCACCCACGGCAACTCTAATCTTCAGACCAGTGCTCAGGAGCAGGGATAAAGACAACAGAGATAGCAGCTCTGTTTCATAAAGCATTATTATAACAGGGGAGATCCCCAAAGATCCCCCAAGGTGACATTGAGATGTCCCATTCATCTTGTTTTGAAATAATAACATAACATAATGTAGGCCTGGAAGTCTGAAAGAAAAACAGAACCCAAGGCTGAGATGAAATCACTGCCAGTCAACCTCGTACCTCTCCTTCTTCCTGACTTACTTGCCTCTCTTTCAATCTTTCTTTTTTTTCCTCGCTGAGAAACTGCCAAAAACACATTTTCTGAAGCTATTACAGTGGACAGAGGAGAAAGAGATTAAGATATTGCAAGGTTGCTTGACTGGAGGGAAGTAAGTCAAGGCCTTCAAATGTTGTCTGACAAGATTGTGGAAAAATTTACTTTTTTTTGTGGAGAGAACTTGTGAAAAGCTTTGACACGCTTGGGCTTGCAGGTGTTCTCTGGTGTTAGAAGCTTTTACACGGCTAATGAAAGGAACTTGACAGGAGAGGAGATGAGGAGCTGGAGAGGAGAGGAGGAGCTGGAGAGGAGAGGAGGAGCTGGAGAGGAGAGGAGTGGGCAGGAGGTCCAGCAGCAGCAGAGCAGGGAACTCACAGGGACCCTAACAACACTTGTAGCCTGCTGCCAGCCATTGACTCAATATATATAAATATATATATATATTAATAACAGTATCTCAGAGCCTAATACGGTTGAAGCCAGAAGTTTACATACACCTTAGCCAAATACAATTAAACTCAGTTTTTCACAATTCCTGACATTCAATCCTAGTAAAAATTCCCTGTCTTGGGTCAGTTAGGATCATCACTTTAATTTTAAGAATGTGAAATGTCAGAATAATAGTAGAGAGAATGATTTATTTCAGCTTTTATTTCTTTCATCACAATCCCAGTGGGTCAGAAGTTTACATACTCAATTACTATTTGGTAGCATTGCCTTTAAATTGTTTAACTTGGGTCAAACGTTCCGGGTAGCCTTCCACAAGCTTCCCACAATAAGTTGGGTGAATTTTGGCCCATTCCTCCTGACAGAGCTGGTGTAAGGTTTGTAGGCCTCCTGAGTCAGGTTTGTAGGCCTCCTGAGTCAGGTTTGTAGGCCTCCTGAGTCAGGTTTGTAGGCCTCCTTGCTCGCACACGCTTTTTCAGTTCTACCCACAACATTTCTATAGGTTTGAGGTCAGGGCTTTGTGATGGCCACTCCAATACCTTGACTTTGTTGTCCTTAATCCATTTTGCCACAACTTTGGAAGTATGCTTGGGTCATTGTCCATTTGGAAGACCCATTTGCGACCAAGCTTTAACTTCCTGACTGATGTCTTGAGATGTTTCTTCAATATATCCACATAATTTTTCCAGCCTCATGAAGCCATCTATTTTGTGAAGTGCACCAGTCCCTCCTGCAGCAAAGCACCCCTGCAACATGATGCTGCCACCCCCGTGCTTCACGGTTGGGATGGTGTTCTTCGGCTTGCAAGCCTCCCCCTTTTTCCTCCAAACATAATGATGGTCATCATGGCCAAACAGTTATATTTGTGTTTCATCAGACCAGAGGACATTTCTCCAAAAAGTACGATCTTTGTCCCCATGTGCAGTTGCAAACCGTAGTCTGGCTTTTTTATGGTGGTTTTTGGAGCAGTGGCTTCTTCCTTGCTGAAGGGCCTTTCAGGTTACGTCGATATAGGGCTCGTTTTACTGTGGATATATATACTTTTGTACCTGTTTTGTACCTGTTTCCTCTAGATCCTTTGTTGCTGTTCTGGGATTTATTTGCACTTTTTGCACCAAAGTACGTTCATCTCTATGAGACAGAACACGTCTCCTTCCTGAGCGGTAGGACGGCTGCGTGGTCCCATGGTGTTTATACTTGCGTACTATTGTTTGTACAGATGGAAATTGCTCCCAAGGATGAACCAAACTTGTGGAGGTCTACAATTTTTTTCTGAGGTCTTGGCTGATTTCTTTCGATTTTCCCATAATGTCAAGCAAAGAGGCACTGAGTTTGAATGTAGGCCTTGAAATACATCCACAGGTACACCTCCAATTGACTAAAATGGTGTCAATTAGCCTATCAGAAGCTTCTAAAGCCATGACATAATTTTCTGGAATTTTCCAAGTTGTTTAAAGACACAGTCAACTTAGTGTATGTAAACTTCTGACCTACTGGAATTGTGATACAGTGGATTAGAAGTGAAATAATCTGTCTGTAAAACATTGTTGGAAAAATTACTTGTGTCATGCACAAAGTAGATGTCCTAACCGACTTGCCAAAGCTATAGTTTATTAACAAGAGATTTGTGGAGTGTTTGAAAAACGAGTTTTAATGACTCCAACCTGAGTGTATGTAAACTTCAGACTTCAACTGTACATTATTCTATTCAGTATCCTTGTGCGCGAGGGAGGGAGGGAGGGAGGGAGGGGGAGGGAGGGAGGGAGGGAGGGAGGGAGGGAGGGAGGGAGGGAGGGAGGGAGGGAGGGAGGGAAAATAAACAAGACAGACAAAGCAAACTATCAGTTACAATAATAAAGTCTCCCTCTAGGACCTAGCAGTGATACGTTTTGCACCTCTCTCCTTGCGGTGTAGTATAAACGTTTGGGAGGGGGAAAAGACGAGGGGTTCGTGTCCTTGTGCGCGGGGGGGAAAAGACGAGGGGTTCGTGTCCTTGTGCGCGAGGGGGAAAAGACGAGGGGTTCGTGTCCTTGTGCGCGAGGGGGAAAAGACGAGGGGTTCGTGTCCTTGTGCGCGAGGGGGAAAAGACGAGGGGTTCGTGTCCTTGTGCGCGAGGGGGAAAAGACGAGGGGTTCGTGTCCTTGTGCGCACGGTAAAGTGTTCATGTGTAAATGTGTTATTGTCAGGTGATGTAGAGGTGAGCGGGGGGGGTCCTATTTAACACATGGCTGAGATGCAGTTTAGAAGATAAAGCGTAACACACACACACACACACACACACACACACACACACACACACACACACCTTTCACACCTGACACCTCTCTCTCACACACACACACACCTTTCACACCTGACACCTCTCTTTCACACACACACACACCGATTTCTCATGTGAAAGTGTACATCTAGAGGCCAAGTCATCACACCAAGGGCTTTGAAAAGACCAAGACAAAACTAGACAGCAACACTAGTGTTGTTTCTCTTTGACTAACAGAGGAAAGGAAACGTCTGGGGAGGAGAGG
Organism: Oncorhynchus tshawytscha; assembly: GCF_018296145.1. Classification (NCBI taxonomy): domain Eukaryota; kingdom Metazoa; phylum Chordata; class Actinopteri; order Salmoniformes; family Salmonidae; genus Oncorhynchus; species Oncorhynchus tshawytscha. The sequence goes on from NC_056437.1 coordinate 7,097,715, forward strand.
AACAACAACAAGTTGATAAAAAGAGAATGAGAGGGGCTGAGAGGGGCTGAGAGAGAATTAGAGAGGCTGAGAGGTGCTGAGAGGGGCTGAGAGGTGCTGAGAGGGGCTGAGAGGGGCTGAGAGAGGCGTGAGAGGGGCTGAGAGAGGCTGAGAGGGGGCTGAGAGAGAATGAGAGGGGCTGAGAGAGAATGAGAGGGGCTGAGAGAGAACGAGAGAGGCTGAGAGTTAAAACCGGAGCAACCCTATCCCTCCCTCAGTGAGTACAGGCAGACATCCTGCCATGGCGCAGAAAGATCTAGACCCCAGGCCAGCAGGGTGTCTAGGAGAGCGGCAGACCGTCTCCTAGCTCATTACCACTGTAGCCGACTGTCCGTGAGGCAGACAGAAAGGCAGGCAGGGAGCCATGGTTTACACTCGGCATTGTCAGGGGTTTTAGGCTCTCCTCTCCTCTCTCCTCTCCTCTCTTCCCCTCTCCTCTCTTCCTCTCTCCCCACCTCCCCTCTTTTCCCCTCTTCTCTCTTCCCCTCTCCTCACCTCCCCTCTCTACTCCTCTCTACTCCTCTCTTCCCCTCTCCTCACCTCCCCTCTCCTCTCCTCCCCTCCCCTCCCCTCCCCTCCCCTCCCCTCCCCTCCCCTCCCCTCCCCTCCCCTCTCCTCTCTACTCCTCTCTCCCCCCCTGTCTCCTCCCCTCCCCTCCCTCTCCCTCTCCTCCCCTCTCCTCTCTTCCTTCTCCTCCCCTCTCCTCTCTTCCTTCTCCTCCCCTCTCCTCCCCTCCCCTCTCCTCTCCTCTCCCCCTCCTCTCAGACAGGGCTACTTGCTGCTGGTAACAGGACAGGAGACTGCCGGGCTGTGTGTGTACGACTAGTATAGGAAACAGGACAGACTGGAGCAGGCCTCAACTACCTCTCACTGGGGGCCATTAAAGCTGTGTCCCTCCACTATCTTAGAGGAAGGAAGAGTGTGTATGTGGGCGTGTGTCTGCATGGTGTGTGTGTGTGTGTGTGTGTGTGTGTGTGTGTGTGTGTGTGTGTATGTGGACATGTGTCTGCACGGTGTGTGTGTATGTGTGTGTGTGTGTGTGTGTGTGTGTGTGTGTGTGTGTGTGTGTGTGTGTGTCTGCATGGTGTGTGTGGTGTGTGTGTGTGTCTGCATGGTGTGTGTGTGTCTGCATGGTGTGTGTGTGTGTGTCTGCATGGTGTGTGTGTGTGTGTGTGTGTGTGCGTGTATGTGGACATGTGTCTGCACGGTGTGTGTGTATGTGTGTGTGTGTGTGTGTGTGTGTGGTGTGTGTGTGTGTGTGTGTGTCTGCATGGTGTGTGTGGTGTGTGTGTGTGTCTGCATGGTGTGTGTGTGTCTGCATGGTGTGTGTGTGTGTGTCTGCATGGTGTGTGTGTGTGTCTGCATGGTGTGTGTGTGTGTGTGTCTGCATGGTGTGTGTGTGTGCGTGTATGTGGACATGTGTCTGCACGGTGTGTGTGTATGTGTGTGTGTGTGTGTGTGTGTGTGTGTGTGTGTGTGTGTGTGTGTGTGTGTGTGTGTGTGTGTGTGTGTGTGTGTCTGCATGGTGTGTGTGGTGTGTGTGTGTGTCTGCATGGTGTGTGTGTGTGTGTGTGTGTGTGTGTGTGTGTGTGTGTGTGTGTGTGTGTGTGTGTGTGTGTGTGTGTGTGTGTGTGTGTTTGTCTGCATGGTGTGTGTGTGTGTGTGTGTGTGTGTGTGTGCATGGTGTGTGCGCGTGTGCGTGTGTGCGTGTGTGTGCGTGTGTGTGTGTGTGTGTGTGAGTGGGCATGCATGTGTGGTTTGTACAGACCTGCCAGAAGGAGATGTGGCTGTCCGTGTTAGAGTTAACCAAGTTAACAAAATAGATCACCGACCATTTCGAATCCCACCGTACCTTCTCCACTATGCAATCTGGTTTCAGAGCTGGTCATGGGTGCACCTCAGCCACGCTCAAGGTCCTAAACGACATCATAACCGCCATCGATAAGAGATATTACTGTGCAGCCGTATTCATCGACCTGGCTAAGGCTTTCGACTCTGTCAATCACCACATTCTTATGGGCAGACTGAACAGCCTTGGTTTCTCAAATGATTGACTCAAATGACTGAAAAAAACATATTTTTGCTATAGTTTGGAAAATATTTCACATCAGGTTAACATGGCACAATGATTCTCTACACTATACTTGATTGTTTTGTCACAAACTGAAAGTAGGCGAACTATTCAAACTCTATCAGAAAGGAAATTGCGGAGCGAGTTCAGTATGTCAAATCGGAGAGCCTGTTGTCCAGACCTCTGGCAGTCTCTATGGGGGTGCCACAGGGTTCAATTCTCGGGCCGACTGTCTTCTCTGTATACATCAATGATGTCACTCTTGTTGCTGGTGAGTCTCTGATCCACCTCTACGCAGACGACACCGTTCTGTATACTTCTGGTCCTTCTTTGGACACTGTGTTAACAACCCTCCAGGCGAGCTTCAATGCCATACAACTCTCCTTCCGTGGCCTCCAATTGCTCTTAAATACAAGTAAAACTAAATGCATGCTATTCAATCGATCACTGCCCGCACCTGCCCGTCTGTCTAGCATCACTATTCTGGACGGTTCTGACTTAGAGTATGTGGAGAACTACAAATACCTGGGTGTCTGGTTAGACTGTATGTTAACTCTCCTTCCAGACTCACATTAAGCATCTCCAATCCAAAATTAAATCTAGAATCGGCTTCCTATATCGCAACAAAGCATCCTTAACTCACGCCGCCAAACATACCCTTGTAAAACTGACTATCCTACCGATCCTCAACTTCGGCGATGTCATCTATAAAATAGCCTCCAATACCCTACTCAACAAATTGGATGCAGTCTATCACAGTGCCATCCGTTTTGTCACCAAAGCCCCATATACGACCTGTATGCTCTCGTTGGCTGGCCCTCGCTTCATACTCGTCGCCAAACCCACTGGCTACAGGTTATCTACAAGTCTACAAGTTGTCTACAATATTTCACTGGTCATCCCCAAAGCCTTTGGTCCCTTTCTCTGCTGCCAATGACTGGAACGAACTGCAAAAATCACTGAAGCTGGAGACTCATATCTCCCTCACTAGCTTTAAGCACCAGCTGTCAGAGCAGCTCACAGATCACTGCACCTGTACATAGCCCATCTTTAAACAGCCCATCTATCTACCTCATCCCCATACTGTATTTATTTATTTATGTATTTATCTTGCTCCTTTGCACCCCATTATTTCTATCTCTACTTTGCACATTCTTCCACTGCAAATCTACCATTCCAGTGTTTTACTTGCTATATTGTATTTACTTCGCCACCATGGCCTTTTTTTGCCTTTACCTCCCTTATCTCACCTCATTTGCTCACATTCTATATAGACTCATTTTTCTACTGTATTATTGACTGTATGTTTGTTTTTGTATGTTGTGAGAGAGAGAGAGAGAGAGAGAGAGAGAGAGATAGTGAGACAGAGAGAGTGAGACAGAGAGAGTGAGACAGAGAGATAGAAGAGCGAGTGACCCCGTATCTGACCCCATATCTGACCCCGTAGCTGACCCCATATCTGACCCTGAATCTGACCCTGTATCTGACCCTGTAGCTGACCCCATATCTGACCCCGTATCTGACCCCTCAGCTGACCTCGTAGCTGACCCCGTAGCTGACCCCGTTGCTGACCCCATTTCTGACCCCTCATCTGACCCGATAGCTGACCACGTAGCTGAGCCCGTAGCTGACCCCATATCTGACCCCTTTACTGACCCCATAGCTGACATAATTGTATGTCTGGATAGAGTATGTATATATAATGTCTGTGTAGAGTATATCTGTTTAGAGTATGTCTGTGTAGAGTATGTCTGTATATTGTATGTCTGTGTAGAGTATATCTGTTTAGAGTTATAGAGTTATAGGATATGTATTTATATAGAGTATGTATGTATAGAGTATGTCTGTAGAGAGTATGTCTGCATAGAGTATGTATGCATAGAGTATATATGTTGAGAGTTATAGAGTAGGTCTTTATATAGAGTATGTATGTATAGAGTATGTCTGTATAGAGTATGTCTGTTTAGAGTTATAGAGTATGTATTTTAGAGTATGTATGTATAGAGTATGTCTGTAGAGAGTATGTCTGCATAGAGTATGTATGCATAGAGTATATATGTTTAGAGTTATAGAGTAGGTCTTTATATAGAGTATGTATGTATAGAGTATATCTGTATAGAGTTAGAGTATGTCTGTATATAGTATGTCTGTTTAGAGTATGTCTGTATAGAGTTAGAGTATGTCTGTATAGAGTTAGAGTATGTCTGTATAGAGTTAGAGTATGTCTGAAATATAGTATGTCTGTATATAGTATGTCTGTTTATAGTATGTCTGTATAGAGTATGTCTGTTTAGAGTATGTCTGTATAGAGTTAGAGTATGTCTGTATATAGTATGTCGTATAGAGTATGTCTGTATATAGTATGTCTGTTTATAGTATGTCTGTATATAGTATGTCTGTTTAGAGTATGTCTGTATAGAGTATGTCTGTATATAGTATGTCTGTTTAGAGTATGTCTGTATAGAGTATATCTGTGTAGGATATGTCTGTATAGAGTATGTCTGCATAGAGTATGTCTGTATATAGTATATCTGTATATAGTATGTCGTATAGAGTATGTCTGTATAGAGTTAGAGTATGTCTGTATAGAGTTAGAGTATGTCTGTATAGAGTATGTCTGTGTAGAGTATGTCTGTATAGAGTATATCTGTGTAGAGTATGTCTGTGTAGAGTATGTCTGTATAGAGTATATCTGTGTAGAGTATGTCTGTATAGAGTATGTCTCTATATAGTATATCTGTATATAGTATGTCATGTATGTATAGAGTTAGAGTATGTCTGTATAGAGTTAGAGTATGTCTGTATAGAGTTAGAGTATGTCTGTATAGAGTTAGAGTATGTCTGTATAGAGTTAGAGTATGTCTGTATATAGTATGTCGTATAGAGTTAGAGTATGTCTGTATAGAGTTAGAGTATGTCTGTATAGAGTTAGAGTATGTCTGTATATAGTATTCTTTTTAGAGTGTGTCTGTATAGAGTATGTCTGTATAGAGTATATCTGTATAGAGTATGTCGTATAGAGTATGTCTGTATAGAGTATGGTGTATAGAGTATGTCTGTATAGAGTATGTCTGTATATAGTATGTCGTATAGAGTATGTCTGTATAGAGTATGTCTGTTTATAGTATGTCTGTATATAGTATATCTGTGTAGAGTATGTCTGTATAAAGTATGTCTGTATAGAGTATATCTGTGTAGAGTATGTCTGTATAGAGTATGTCTGTATAGAGTATGTCTGTATAGAGTATGTCCGTATATAGTATATCTGTATAGTTAGAGTATGTCTGTATATAGTATGCCGTATAGAGTATGTCTGTATAGAGTATATCTGTATAGAGTATGTTTGTATACAGTATGTCTGTATAGAGTATGTCTGTTTATAGTATGTCGCATAGAGTATGTCTGTATAGAGTATGTCTGTATAGAGTATGTCTGTATAGAGTATGTCGGTTTAGAGTATGTCTGTATAGAGTTAGAGTATGTCTGTATAGAGTATATCTGTGTAGAGTATGTCTGTATATAGTATGTCTGTATAGAGTATGTCTGTATAGAGTATGTCTGTATATAGTATGTCTGTATATAGTATGTCTGTATAGAGTATGCCGGTATAGAGTATGTCTGTTTAGAGTATGTCTGTATAGAGTTAGAGTATGTCTGTATAGAGTATATCTGTGTAGAGTATGTCTGTATATAGTATGTCTGTATAGAGTATGTCTGTATAGAGTATGTCTGTATAGAGTATGTCTTTATATAGTATGTCTGTATATAGTATGTCTGTATAGAGTATGTCTGTATAGAGTATGTCTTTATATAGTATGTCTGTATATAGTATGTTTGTATAGAGTATGTCTGTATAGAGTATGTCTGTATAGAGTATGTCGTATAGAGTATGTCTGTTTAGAGTATGTCTGTATATAGTATGTCGTATAGAGTATGTCTGTTTAGAGTATGTCTGTATATAGTATGTCTGTATAGAGTATGTCTGTATAGAGTGTCTGTATAGAGTATGTCTGTACATGCTACATTAAACACAGCATACAACATGCTACATACAACATGCTATGTACAACACTACATTCAACACGCTAGATCCAATATGATACATAAAACACTGCATACAACACACTACATAAAACACAACATACATAAAACATGCTACATAAAACACAGCATACAACACGCTACATAACATAAACCACTACATACAACACGCTGCATACAACATGCTACATACAACACATTATCATAAAACACTACATACAACATGATACATACAACACATTACATACAACACGCTACACAACATAACACTGCATACAATATGCTAAGACGTACAATATACGTCTTAGCACAGAAAGGTAAGATATACGTCTTAGCACAGAAAGGTAAGATATAATTGAGTGAATTATCTTTACCTCTCCTGTGTGTGCCAAACCCAGACACAGGCACGTAGAGCGGCTGTCCTGTGGCGTGTAGCAATACATTAATCACCAAAACTGCATGTCAACATCCGTCTCAGCAGCGTGTCTGTCCTCGGCCACTGGTCTGGGATCAGCTCAGTAGAGGAGGTGAACGGCTTCAGCAGTGTGTGTGTCTGTCCTCGGCCACTGGTCTGGGATCAGCTCAGTGGAGGAGGTGAACGGCTTCAGCAGTGTGTGTGTCTGTCCTCGGCCACTGGTCTGGGATCAGCTCAGTGGAGTGCTTATCTAGTATCAGATGCCCCGGATCCATGTCATCTTATTCATTAGGATCTAAAAGACCAAACTGATCCTAGATCAGCACTCAGACGTATCTCATCCCCTGATCCAAGGACAAGGTCTGAAACAGAGTGGACAGGGTTTAGGAGGTAAATGATTTACAAGAGAGGAGAGAACAGGAAGGAAGATGTCGCTTAATGAGAAAGGCATCCAAAAGTAGCGTAAAGTATTGAGATTACGCTACTGAATTTGGGTAATCTAAAAGTTACGGATTACAGTTTTCAACTCTCTCCTATCCCCTCTTTTCTATCCACTCTCTCCTATCCCCTCTCTCTCCTATCCCCTCTATCCTATCCTCTCTCTCCTATCCCCCTCTCCTCTCCTCTCTCCTCTATCCCCTCTCTCCTCTCCCCTCTCTCCTCTCCTCTCTCTTCTATCCCCTCTCTCCTATCCCCTCTCTCTCCTATCCCCTCTATCCTATCCCCTCTCTCCTCTCCTCTCTCTTCTATCCCCTCTCTCCTATCCCCTCTCTCTCCTATCCCCTCTATCCTATCCTCTCTCTCCTATCCCCTCTCTCTCCTATCCCCTCTATCCTATCCTCTCTCTCCTATCCCCTCTCTCCTCTCCTCTCTCCTCTATCCCCTCTCTCCTCTCCCCTCTCTCCTCTCCTCTCTCTTCTATCCCCTCTCTCCTCTCCTCTCCTCTCCTCTCCTCTCCTCTCCTCTCCTCTCCTCTCCTCTCCTCTCCTCTCTCCTCTCCTCTCCTCTCCTCTCCTCTCCTCCTTCCTCTCCTCTCTCTCCTCTCCTCTCCTCTCTCCTCTCCTCTCTCTCTTCTATCCTCTCTCTCTATCCTTCTATCCCTCTCTCCTATCCTCTCTCTCCTCTCTCCTCTCTCTTCTATCCCCTCTCTCCTCTCCTCTCTCTCTCCTGTCTCTCCTCTCTCTTCCTCCTCTCTCTTCTATCCCCTCTCTCTCTCTCTCTATCTCCTCTCTCCTCTCTCTCCTCTCCTCTCTCCTCTCTCCCCTCTCTCATATCCCCTCTCTCCTAACCTCTCTCTCCTCTCTCCTCTCTCTTCCTCCTCTCTTCTATCCCCTCTCTCCTCTCTCTCCTATCTCCTCTCTCCTATCCCCTCTCTCCTCTCTCCTCTCTCTTCTATCCCCTCTCTCTCTCTCTCCTATCTCCTCTCTCCTATCCTCTCTCTCCTCTCCCCTCCCCTCTCCTCTCTCTTCTATTCCTCTCCTCTCTCCCCTCCCCTCTCCCTATTCTCTGTCCTACATAACTCTTCTATATATATATATATATATATATATATACATGTGTGTTTTTACATTCTCTGTCTGGACAATGAGAGATCAACTCAGAGTCCTTTCAAGGTAGCACCACAATGAAAACTAATCAATGATTTGCATATTTCTCAAGGTATTTCTAGGGTTATTGCTCAGGGGCGGTGGGGTCCCCCCCCACACACACACACACACACACACACACACACACACACACACACAGCATGTCCTGCATTGTGGATTCAGTGTGCTCCTCGCCATGAGAACAATCAGAAATGTTGAGCGCTGCGATGCTGCAGCAAAATCAATGTTTCTGCAAGACCATAAATCTCAGGGTGTGAGTGAGAAATAGAGAGGAGAGAGACAGGGGAGAGAGAGAGAGAGACAGGGGAGAGAGAGAGACAGGGAGAGAGAGAGAGAGACAGGGAGAGAGGGAGACAGGGGGAGAGAGAGAGACAGTGGGAGGGGGGAGAGACAGGGGGAGTGAGAGAGAGAGAGAGAGAGACAGGGGAGAGAGAGAGACAGGGAGAGAGAGACAGGGGAGAGAGAGAGACAGGGATAGACAGGGAGAGAGGGAGAGAGAGAGAGGGGGAGAGAGAGAGAGAGGGGAGAGAGAGAGAGAGAGAGAGGGGAGAGAGGAGAGAGAGAGAGAGAGGGGAGAGAGAGAGGGGGAGAGAGAGAGACAGTGAGAGAGAGAGAGACAGGGGGAGAGAGACAGGGAGAGAGGGAGAGAGACAGACAGGGAGCGAGAGAGACAGACAGAGAAATGGAGAGAGAGAGAGAGCCAGGGAGAGACTGACCACTGCTGTGTGCCACTGCTGAGAACAAACTGATAATTTTTAAAGGAAAATTGATGGAGTGAGAGAAAAAGAGAGAGAATTGGATGGAGGGAGGACTCGATAGAAGGGATAGAGAGATTCTCTTGGTCTGAAATGATGGGTTGGAGATAATTACTCATCACAGAGACCTTGATGTGACAAACACGCACACAGACACACACACAGACACACACACACAGAGACACAGACACACACACACACACACACACACACACACACACACACACACACACACACACACACACACACACACACACACACACACACACACACACACACACAGACAGACAGACACACACAGAGACACAGACACACACACAGGACAAACACAGACAGACACACACACAGAGACACACACAGACAGACACAGAGACAGACACACACACACAGACACACACACACAGACACACACAGACAGACACACACACACACACACACACACACACAAACACACAGAGACACACACAGACACACACAGAGACACACACAGACACACACACAGAGAGACACACACAGAGACACACACAGACACACACACACAGACACACAGACACACACAGACAGACACACAGACACACACACACACACACACAACACACACAGAGACACACACAGACACACACAGAGACACACACAGACACACACACACAGAGACACACACAGACAGACACACAGACACTCACACAGACAGACACACAGACACACAGACACAGAAACACACAGACAGACAGAACTGTTACTCCAGATTTGTGCTGTGGCCCTTCAGCAATGCACCAGTCACCAGCACTACACACATCTATTGTTATATTAAACGCTGTTCATGTGAATTAAGAGATTAATAGGAAGGGACAAATTAAGAAATTACACAGATGTATAAATCAATACAGAAAACGTGTATATTTAATGCTATTATTGTCAATATATCGCATTTATTTAACTAGAGAAGTTAATAAATATATATTGTCTCAAATAATTTATCTAACAAGATTCACTGAATTAAACATTTTCTTTGAAGACTCTAATCAGAGTTAAGGGATTTGAACCTGAGAATATATAGACTCTAATGAGAGTTAAGGGATTTGAACCTGAGAATATATAGACTCTAATCAGAGTTAAGGGATTTGAACCTGAGAATATATAGACTCTAATGAGAGTTAAGGGATTTGAACCTGAGAATATATAGACTCTAATCAGAGTTAAGGGATTTGAACCTGAGAATATATAGACTCTAATCAGAGTTAAGGGATTTGAACCTGAGAATATATAGACTCTAATGAGAGTTAAGGGATTTGAACCTGAGAATATATAGACTCTAATCAGAGTTAAGGGATTTGAACCTGAGAATATATAGACTCTAATGAGAGTTAAGGGATTTGAACCTGAGAATATATAGACTCTAATGAGAGTTAAGGGATTTGAACCTGAGAATATATGGACTCTAATGAGAGTTAAGGGATTTGAACCTGAGAATATATAGACTCTAATGAGAGTTAAGGGATTTGAACCTGAGAATATATAGACTCTAATGAGAGTTAAGGGATTTGAACCTGAGAATATATAGACTCTAATGAGAGTTTGTTTGTGTTGTGTGTCGTGTGTCAGTGTTGAGTGTGTTAAGTGTGTTTTGTGTGTTGAGTGTGTTGTGTGAGTGAGTGTGTTGTGTGGTGTGTATTGTTTGTGTGTCAGTGTGTTGTGTTGAGTGTGTTAAGTGTGTTTTGTGTGTTGAGTGTGTTGTGTGTGAGTGTGTTGTGTGTGTTGTGTGTGTGTTGAGTGTGTTGTGTGTGTTGAGTGTGTTGTGTGTTGAGTGTGTTGTGTGTGTTGTGTGTGTGTTGAGTGTGAGTGTGTGTGTTGAGTGTGAGTGTGTGTGTATTGAGTGTGTTGAGTGTGTTGTGTGTGTTGTGTGTGTTGAGTGTGTTGAGTGTGTTGTGTGTGTTAAGTGTGAGTGTGTGTGTTGTGTGTGTTAAGTGTGAGTGTGTGTGTTGAGTGTGTTGTGTGTGTTGAGTGTGTTGTGTGTGAGTGTGTTGAGTGTTTTGTGTGTGTGTTGTGTGTGTTAAGTGTGAGTGTGTGTGTTGTGTGTGTTGAGTGTGAGTGTGTGTGTTGAGTGTGTGTGTGTTGAGTGTGTCGTGTGTGTGTGTGTTGAGTGTGTTGAGTGTCTTGTGTGTGTTGTGTGTGTGTTGAGTGTGAGTGTGTGTGTTGAGTGTGTTGTGTGTGTTGGGTGTGTTGTGTGTGTTAAGTGTGAGTGTGTGTGTTGTGTGTGTTAAGTGTGAGTGTGTGTGTTGAGTGTGTTGTGTGTGTTGAGTGTGTTGTGTGTTGAGTGTGTTGTGTGTGTTGTGTGTGTTAAGTGTGAGTGTGTGTGTTGTGTGTGTTAAGTGTGAGTGTGTGTGTTGAGTGTGTTGTGTGTGTTGAGTGTGTTGTGTGTTGAGTGTGTTGAGTGTGTTGTGTGTGTTGAGCGTGAGTGTGTGTGTTGAGTGTGAGTGTGTGTGTGTTGAGTGTGTTGTGTGTGTGTGTGTTGAGTGTGTTGAGTGTGTTGTGTGTGTGTTGAGTTTGTTGTGTGTGTTGAGTGTGAGTGTGTGTGTTGTTTGTGTTAAGTGTGAGTGTGTGTGTTGTGTGTGTTGTGTGTGTTGAGTGTGTTGTGTGTTACAGAAGGGATTACTTCAGGTCATGTGACAGCAATCCAAAAAGGCTGTGAGTTTGAGGCTACAATGTGGACAAGGATTCATCTGCGAGGCGATAGAGACAGAGGTCAGAGGTCAGAGGTCCAGAAGTAGACAGGCACCCGTTACTGGATGAGAGCGGACACGGACACACACACACACACACACACACACACACACACACACACACACACACACACACACACACACACACACACACACACACACACACACACACACAAATGCAAACACACACACACACACACACACACACACAAAAATGCAAACACACACACACACACACACACAAATGCAAACACACACACACACACACACACACACACACACACACACAAAAATGCAAACACACTCACACACACACACACACACACACACACACACACACACACAACACACACACACACACACATACACTCACACACACACAACACACAACACACACACACACACACAACACAACACACAACACACACGCACACACTCACACAACACACAACACACACAAACACACTTTGTCTATAATTATTCAGCTGCTTTACTGAGCCTCCCAGCATGTTGAATTTCTCCCGAGTCAAACACCCTTTTCCCCATTTTGTAACATCTGACTGGGTAGCAGGTGTTTTCTGAAATGTGTTGGTGAGGGAGGAGAAAACTACTATTTGATTGTTACAACCGTCAACAGGTTACCCAGGGTGCACTAAAACAACTTGACAGGATAACACCGCTCTCTCCTCTGTCATGCCCCTGGGTCAGTCAGCTGGTCGACAGAGTACACAGTAGAACACACATATCTACACACTGCGACTGCAGATGACTGAGACCTACTGAGACCTATAACATTAAACACACTATAGTCCGAGACACCCTGTTCACCTGCTCACCTGCTCACCAGATCACCCTGCTCACCTGATCACCCTGCTCAGCCTGTTCACCTGATCACCTGATCACCTGCTCACCTGATCACCCTGCTCACCCTGCTCACCTGATAACCTGCTCGTCCTGCTCACCTGATCATCCTGCTCACCCTGTTCACCTTATCACCTGCTCGTCCTGCTCACCTGCTCGTCCTGCTCACCTTGCTCACCTGCTCACCTGATCATTCTGCGCACCCTGTTCACCTGCTCACCTGCTCGTGCTGCTCACCTGCTCGTTCTGCTCACCTGCTCGTCCTGCTCGACCAGCTCGCCTGCTCGTCCTGCTCACCTTGCTCACCTGCTCACCTGATCATCCTGCTCACCCTGTTCACCTGATCACCTGCTCGTCCTGCTCACCTTGCTCACCTGCTCACCTGCTCGTGCTGCTCGCCTGCTCGTCCTGCTCACCTGCTCTGCTGCTCACCTGCTCATCCTGCTCACCTTGCTCACCTGCTCACCTGATCATCCTGCTCACCCTGTTCACCTGCTCGTCCTGCTCACCTGCTCACCTGCTCGTCCTGCTCACCTTGTTCACCCTGCTCACCAGCTCGTCCTGCTCACCTTGCTCACCTGTTCACCTGCTCACCTGCTCACCTGATCATCCTGCTCACCCTGTTCACCTGCTCGTCCTGCTCACCTGCTCACCTGCTCGTCCTGCTCACCTTGTTCACCCTGCTCACCAGCTCGTCCTGCTCACTTTGCTCACCTGCTCACCTGCTCACCTGATCATCCTGCTCACCCTGTTCACCTGCTCGTCCTGCTCACCTGCTCGTCCTGCTCACCTTGTTCACCCTGCTCACCTGCTCGTCCTGCTCACCTTGCTCACCTGCTCACCTGCTCGTCCTGCTCACCTTGTTCACCCTGCTCACCTGCTCGTTCTGCTCACCTGCTCGTCCTGCTCACCTGCTCGTCCTGCTCACCTGCTCACCTGCTCGTCCTGATCACCTGCTCGTCCTGCTCACTTGCTCGTCCTGCTCACCTGCTCGTCCTGCTCACCTGCTCGTCCTGCTCACCTGCTGTGTAGTAGACCACCTTTACCTGAGACATAATCAACTATAATACAAAAATACACTGTGTGGTCATGGTGGAGGAGGGGCCTGAGGCCTCACAGTGTGTTGTATATATGTGGTAGTGGTGGAGGAGGGGCCTGAGGCCTCACAGTGTGTTGTATATATGTGGTAGTGGTGGAGGAGGGGCCTGAGGCCACACAGTGTGTTGTATATATGTGGTAGTGGTGGAGGAGGGGCCTGAGGCCACACAGTGTGTTGTATATATGTGGTCGTGGTGGAGGAGGGGCCTGAGGCCACACAGTGTGTTGTAGATATGTGGTAGTGGTGGAGGAGGGGCCTGGGGCCACACAGTGTGTTGTATATATGTGGTAGTGGTGGAGGAGGGGCCTGGGGCCACACAGTGTGTTGTATATATGTGGTCGTGGTGGAGGAGGGGCCTGAGGCCACACAGTGTGTTGTATATATGTGGTAGTGGTGGAGGAGGGGCCTGAGGCCACACAGTGTGTTGTATATATGTGGTCGTGGTGGAGGAGGGGCCTGGGGCCACATAGTGTGTTGTATATATGTGGTAGTGGTGGAGGAGGGGCCTGAGGCCTCACAGTGTGTTGTAGATATGTGGTAGTGGTGGAGGAGGGGCCTGAGGCCACACAGTGTGTTGTATATATGTGGTCGTTGTGGAGGAGGGGCCTGGGGCCACACAGTGTGTTGTATATATGTGGTCGTTGTGGAGGAGGGGCCTGGGGCCACACAGTGTGTTGTATATATGTGGTCGTGGTGGAGGAGGGGCCTGGGGCCACACAGTGTGTTGTATATATGTGGTCGTGGTGGAGGAGGGGCCTGAGGCCACACAGTGTGTTGTAGATATGTGGTAGTGGTGGAGGAGGGGCCTGGGGCCACACAGTGTGTTGTATATATGTGGTAGTGGTGGAGGAGGGGCCTGGGGCCACACAGTGTGTTGTATATATGTGGTCGTGGTGGAGGAGGGGCCTGAGGCCACACAGTGTGTTGTATATATGTGGTAGTGGTGCAGGAGGGGCCTGAGGCCACACAGTGTGTTGTATATATGTGGTCGTGGTGGAGGAGGGGCCTGGGGCCACATAGTGTGTTGTATATATGTGGTAGTGGTGGAGGAGGGGCCTGAGGCCTCACAGTGTGTTGTAGATATGTGGTAGTGGTGGAGGAGGGGCCTGAGGCCACACAGTGTGTTGTATATATGTGGTCGTGGTGGAGGAGGGGCCTGGGGCCACACAGTGTGTTGTATATATGTGGTAGTGGTGGAGGAGGGGCCTGAGGCCTCACAGTGTGTTGTATATATGTGGTCGTGGTGGAGGAGGGGCCTGGGGCCACACAGTGTGTTGTATATATGTGGTCGTGGTGGAGGAGGGGCCTGAGGCCACACAGTGTGTTGTATATATGTGGTAGTGGTGGAGGAGGGGCCTGGGGCCACACAGTGTGTTGTATATATGTGGTAGTGGTGGAGGAGGGGCCTGAGGCCTCACAGTGTGTTGTAGATATGTGGTAGTGGTGGAGGAGGGGCCTGAGGCCACACAGTGTGTTGTATATATGTGGTCGTGGTGGAGGAGGGGCCTGGGGCCACACAGTGTGTTGTATATATGTGGTAGTGGTGGAGGAGGGGCCTGAGGCCTCACAGTGTGTTGTATATATGTGGTCGTGGTGGAGGAGGGGCCTGAGGCCACACAGTGTGTTGTATATATGTGGTAGTGGTGGAGGAGGGGCCTGAGGCCACACAGTGTGTTGTATATATGTGGTAGTGGTGGAGGAGGGGCCTGAGGCCTCACAGTGTGTTGTATATATGTGGTAGTGGTGGGGGAGGGGCCTGAGGCCTCACAGTGTGTTGTAGATATGTGGTTGTGGTGGAGGAGGGGCCTGAGGCCTCACAGTGTGTTGTATATATGTGGTCGTGGTGGAGGAGGGGCCTGAGGCCACACAGTGTGTTGTATATATGTGGTAGTGGTGGAGGAGGGGCCTGAGGCCACACAGTGTGTTGTATATATGTGGTAGTGGTGGAGGAGGGGCCTGAGGCCACACAGTGTGTTGTATATATGTGGTAGTGGTGGAGGAGGGGCCTGAGGCCTCACAGTGTGTTGTATATATGTGGTAGTGGTGGGGGAGGGGCCTGAGGCCTCACAGTGTGTTGTAGATATGTGGTTGTGGTGGAGGAGGGGCCTGAGGCCTCACAGTGTGTTGTAGATATGTGGTTGTGGTGGAGGAGGGGCCTGAGGCCTCACAGTGTGTTGTAGATATGTGGTAGTGGTGGGGGAGGGGCCTGAGGCACCTCCCTCCCCCTTCTGCACTCAGAATAGCCTCATTTCGTTGGCCTCTACATGTTGACTCCAATGCTTCCCACAGTTGTTGGGATGTGCTTTGGGTGGTGGACCATGCCAGCAGCGTTGCAGTTCTTCACACAAACCGGTGCGCCTGTTATCTACTACCATACCCAGTTCAAAGGCACTTAAATACTTTGTCTTGTCCATTCACCCTCTAAATGACACACAAACACAATCCTTGTCTCAATTGTCTCCTTCATCTACACTGATTGAAGTGGATTTAACAGGTGACATCATTAAGAGATCATAACTTTCACCTGGATTCACCTGGTCAGTCTGTCATGGAAAGAGCAGGTCAGTCTATGTTATGGAAAGAGCAGGTCAGTCTATGTCATCTAAAGAGCAGGTCAGTCTATGTCATGGAAAGAGCAGGTCAGTCTATGTCATGGAAAGATCGAATCCGGGTCTGTAGTGACTCCTCTGGCACTGCGATGCAGTGACGTAGACCGCTGGCCACTCAGGAGGCCCACAATCTCTTTTAATAGAAGGTCAGCAAAAATAGATTAGATCTTGCAACCAGGGAAAGGTAAATAAGTGTGTGTGTGTCTAACCTGTCTAATTAATGATGAATTATTTTATCCCAGTTTCCCTATTTACTGATGGTCCTGCCTACACTGTAAAAAATACTTTTTTAAATTATATGAGCAAAAAATATTCCCCTTTATTTGGAACAGCGAGCCAGACAAAATGAAACAGGCCAATTCATACAGGGAACACGAAATCAGACGGTTCAAAGTATTAAATATTAAATCGTTGACCCTCTCACTAAAGACTTCAGTCATACAACAGTTATACTTAAATCTAGCAGATGATTAAGGATCCCTTTGTCCTAAACCTCACTCTGGGTTATTTGACAAGGAAATCTCCAAAATATCACTATAAAATATCACTTTTAAAATATCACTTTTAAAATATCACTTTTCAAAACAAGTCATAGAAAGCTGGTTGCAATTTCAGTTTTTAATCCATCAGAAAATACAGAATACATATTATGTTTAAACTCAAATATACTAATTGATTTTTAAAAAATGTTTAAAAAAAACATTATTTTTGGATGAAATGTTTAAAAACGGTTTAACGTTTGTTAATGATATCACTAATAAGACTGGGTGAGTTGTCACCTATGCCGCTAACAAAAATACAGTAAATGCTCTTTTCCAGATTCAAACCAACTGATAGCAGCATTACAACTAAAATACAGTAAATGCTCTTTTCCAAATTCAAACCAACTGATTGCAGCATTACAACTAAAATACAGTAAATGCTCTTTTCCAAATTCAAACCAACTGATTGCAGCATTACAACTAAAATACAGTAACTGCTCTTTTCCAAATTCAAACCAACTGATTGCAGCATTACAACTAAAATACAGTAAATGCTCTTTTCCAAATTCAAACCAACTGATTGCAGCATTACAACTAAAATACAGTAACTGCTCTTTTCCAAATTCAAACCAACTGATTGCAGCATTACAACTAAAATACAGTAAATGCTCTTTTCCAAATTCAAACCAACTGATTGCAGCATTACAACTAAAATACAGTAAATGCTCTTTTCCAGATTCAAACCAACTGATAGCAGCATTACAACTAAAATACAGTAAATGCTCTTTTCCAGATTCAAACCAACTGATAGCAGCATTACAACTAAAATACAGTAAATGCTCTTTTCCAGATTCAAACCAACTGATAGCAGTATTACAACTAAAATACAGTAAATGCTCTTTTCCAGATTCAAACCAACTGATAGCAGCAATACAACTAAAATACAGTAAATGCTCTTTTCCAAATTCAAACCAACTGATAGCAGCATTACAACTAAAATACAGTAAATGCTCTTTTCCAAATTCAAACCAACTGATAGCAGCATTACAACTAATATACAGTAAATGCTCTTTTCCAGATTCAAACCAACTGATTGCAGCATTACAACTAAAATACAGTAAATGCTCTTTTCCAGATTCAAGCCAACTGATTGCAGCATTACAACTAAAATACAGTAAATGCTCTTTTCCAGATTCAAACCAACTGATAGCAGCATTACAAATAAATACAGTAAATGCTCTTTTCCAGATTCAAACCAACTGATTGCAGCATTACAACTAAAATACAGTAAATGCTCTTTTCCAAATTCAAACCAACTGATAGCAGCATTACAACTAAAATACAGTAAATGCTCTTTTCCAGATTCAAACCAACTGATTGCAGCATTACAACTAAAATACAGTAAATGCTCTTTTCCAGATTCAAACCAACTGATAGCAGCATTACAACTAAAATACAGTAAATGCTCTTTTCCAGATTCAAACCAACTGATAGCAGCATTACAACTAAAATACAGTAAATGCTCTTTTCCAAATTCAAACCAACTGATTGCAGCATTACAACTAAAATACAGTAAATGCTCTTTTCCAGATTCAAACCAACTGATAGCAGCATTACAACTAAAATACAGTAAATGCTCTTTTCCAAATTCAAACCAACTGATAGCAGCATTACAACTAAAATACAGTAAATGCTCTTTTCCAGATTCAAACCAACTGATTGCAGCATTACAACTAAAATACAGTAAATGCTCTTTTCCAGATTCAAACCAACTGATTGCAGCATTACAACTAAAATACAGTAAATGCTCTTTTCCAGATTCAAACCAACTGATTGCAGCATTACAACTAAAATACAGTAAATGCTCTTTTCCAAATTCAAACCAACTGATTGCAGCATTACAACTAAAATACAGTAAATGCTCTTTTCCAGATTCAAACCAACTGATTGCAGCATTACAACTAAAATACAGTAAATGCTCTTTTCCAGATTCAAACCAACTGATTGCAGCATTACAACTAAAATACAGTAAATGCTCTTTTCCAGATTCAAACCAACTGATAGCAGCATCCAAATTCAAACCAACTGATAGCAGCATTACAACTAAAATACAGTAAATGCTCTTTTCCAGATTCAAACCAACTGATAGCAGCATTACAAGTAAAATAGAAGAGGAGAGACGGTAAGGAACTTGTTTGTAATAAAGACCAAAACAAATGTAAAGGATCATTTCCATTTAAGGACCAATGAATGGACAGCTGTGCCATACAGGTAAATAGTTGGGAAGATATTTTTGACGTACCGATTCCATGGTACAGGGTTTATGAACTGATACGCAAAACAATACTGGACTCAAAACTTTCTTTTTCTATTTCAATTATTATACAAAATTCTTGCAACCAATAGATTGTATATGTGATGGATACAACCTTTCCAGCTCTGCAGATTTTGCTTCGAGGAGACAGAATAATTTAGATTGATCTTTTATTTAACTAGGCAAACCAGTTAAGAACACGTTCTTCTTTACAATGACGGCCAAACCAGGATGACGCTGGGCCAATTGTGTGCCGCCCTATGGGACTCCCAATTACGGCCGGTTGTATAATACAGCCTGGAATCGAACCGTGGTCTGTAGTGACGCATCTAGAAATATGTAGCTTGTTTTTGGTCGCAGGCTCAAGGAATGGCTGAAAAATTTCAAATTTTACTTAAAGTAAAATTTATTTGCAAATATCAATCATGCTGGGTGACTTGAAAAGCCATGGTCAGTCGATCGATAATATAATAGTGCTTTAAGTGGAAGTGTTCATCTGTCATTTAGAATCCGTAGAAACTATGAGAAAAGAAAGGTTCAGAACGTTTGTGACATGGACTAAAGTAGTGCACTATATAGGCAGTAGGGTGCCATTTGGGACAATGGCAACTGCTTGGCATCCGAGGGTAGTAAGTACGGCCCAGTACATCACTGGGGCCAAGCTTCCTATCCATTCAGGACCTCTATACCAGGCTGTGTCAGAGGAAGGCCCTATAGAGGGTAGTGAGTACGGCCCAGTACATCACTGGGGCCAAGCTTCCTATCCATTCAGGACCTCTATACCAGGCTGTGTCAGAGGAAGGCCCTAACATTCGTGAAAGACCCCAGCCACCCTAGTCATAGACTGTTCTCTCTGCTACCGAGGGCAAGCGGTACCGATGCACCCAGTATGGATCCAACAGGACCCTGACCAGCTTTTCAAGGCTGGTAAATAGTGTAAATTGTTCACCAAATTGCTACCCGAACTATCTGCATTGACCCTTTCTGCAATAACGTTTTTGATTCATTACATAAACTACAGTTCATTGTTTATTATCTATCCTGTTACCTAGTTACTTTATCTCCTACCTACAGTATATGTACATACAGTGGGGCAAAAAAGTATTTAGTCAGCCACCAATTGTGCAAGTTCTCCCACTTAAAAAGATGAGAGAGGCCTGTAATTTTCATCATAGGTACACTTCAACTATGACAGACAAAATGAGAAAAAAAAGATCCAGAAAATCACATTGTTGGATTTTTAATGAATTTATTTGCAAATGATGGTGGAAAACAAAGAGGTGGATCAGAGACACCAGCAGCAAGAGCGACATCATTGATGTATACAGAGAAGAGTCGGCCCGAGGATGAACCCTGTGACACCCCCATAGAGACTGCCAGAGGTCCGGACAACAGGCCCTCCGATTTGACACAGTTAACTCTGTCTGAGAAGTAGTTGGTGAACCAGGCGAGGCAGTCATTTGAGAAACCAAGGCTGTTGAGTCTGCCGATAAGAATGTGGTGATTGACAGAGTCGAAAGCCTTAGCCAGGTCGATGAATACGGCTGCACAGTAATATCTCTTATCGATGGCGGTTATGATGTCGTTTAGGACCTTGAGCGTGGCTGAGGTGCACCCATGACCAGCTCGGAAACCAGATTGCATAGTGGAGAAGGTACGGTGGGATTCGAAATGGTCGGTGATCTGTTTTGTTAACTTGGCTTTCGAAGACCTTAGAAAGGCAGGGCAGGATGGATATAGGTCTGTAACAGTTTAGGTCTAGGGTGTCTCCCCCTTTGAAGAGGGGGCTGACCGCAGCAGCTTTCCAATCTTTAGTGATCTCAGACTATATGAAAGAGAGGTTAAAACAGGCTAGTAATAGGGGTTGCAACAATTGCGATTGGATAATTTTAGAAAGAGAGGGTTCACCTATTGTTCACGAAGCATGTGACAAATACGATTTTATTTCATTTGATTAGGTCAGAGAGGGGGGCGAAATGGCCCAGGATCCTACGGTCACCATTCGTTGACAATCTGATAAATCTTTCTATCAGGAATCAGTGAGCCACAGAAAAAAAACATTTGAGAACCAACCACCTTATTTCCCCAGTCAGGTGTCAAGGGACCTGGGGAAATCGAGAGGAGAGAATGAAGAGAGGAGGAGAGGAGAGGCAGAGAGGAGAGGAGAGGAGAAGAGAGGAGGAGAGGAAAAGGGAGGAGGGGTAGAGAGGAGAGGAAGAGAGGAGTGGAGAAGAGAGGAATGAAGAATAGGTGAGAAGGAGACGAGAGGCAGCGAGGAGAGGAGAGGAGAGGAGAAGAGAGGAGGAGAGGAAAAGGGAGGAGGGGTAGAGAGGAGAGGAAGAGAGGAGTGGAGAAGTAAGGAATGAAGAATAGGTGAGAAGGAGAGGAGAGGCAGCGAGGAGAGGAGAGGAGAGGAGAAGAGAGGAGGAGAGGAAAAGGGAGGAGGGGTAGAGAGGAGAGGAAGAGAGGAGTGGAGAAGAGAGGAATGAAGAATAGGTGAGAAGGAGACGAGAGGCAGCGAGGAGAGGAGGAAGGGTGAGAGGAAGAGATGCGAAGAGAGGAGACCATTCATAACAGAGATCTCTCCTCTCTTTCTCCTCTGACCATCCTCCACTCCTCTCAACATCCTCCTCTCCTCCAACATCCTCCTCTCCTCTGACCATCCTCCTCTCCTCTCAACATCCTCCTCTCCTCTGATCATCCTCCTCTCCTCTCAACATCCTCCTCTCCTCTGACCATCCTCCTCTCCTCTCAACATCCTCCTCTCCTCTGACCATCCTCCTCTCCTCTCACCATCCTCCTCTTCTCTCACCATCCTCCACTCCTCTCAACATCCTCCTCTCCTCTCAACATCCTCCTCTCCTCTGACCATCCTCCTCTCAACATCCTCCTCTCCTCTCAACATCCTCCTCTCCTCTGACCATCCTCCTCTCCTCTCACCATCCTCCTCTCAACATCCTCCTCTCCTCTGACCATCCTCCTCTCCTCTCAACATCCTCCACTCCTCTCAACATCCTCCTCTCCCTGACCATCCTCCTCTCCTCTCAACATCCTACACTCCTCTGACCATCCTCCTCTCCTCTCACCATCCTCCTCTTCTCTCACCATCCTCCTCTCCTCTCAACATCCTCCTCTCCTCTCATCATCCTCCTCTTCTCTCATCTCAATACCCTCCTCTCCTCTCAACATCCTCCTCTCCTCTCACCATCCTCCACTTCTCTCACCATCCTCCACTCCTCTCAACATCCTCCTCTTCTCTCAACATCCTCCTCTCCTCTGACCATCCTCCTCTCCTCTGACCATCCTCCTCTCCTCTGACCATCCTCCTCTCCTCTGACCATCCTCCTCTCCTCTGACCATCCTCCTCTCCTCTCAACATCCTCCTCTCCTCCAACATCCTCCTCTCCTCTGACCATCCTCCTCTTCTCTGACCATCCTCCTCTCCTCTGACCATCCTCCTCTCAATATCCTCCTCTCCTCTCAACATCCTCCTCTCCTCTAACCATCCTCCTCTCCTCTGACCATCGTCCTCTCCTCTGACCATCCTCCTCTCCTCTGACCATCCTCCTCTCCTCTCAACATCCTCCTCTCGTCTCAACATCCTCCTCTCGTCTCAACATCCTCCTCTCCTCTGACCATCCTCCTCTCCTCTGACCATCCTCCTCTCCTCTGACCATCCTCCTCTCCTCTGACCATCCTCCTCTCCTCTCAGCATCCTCCTCTCTTCTCAACATCCTCCTCTCCTCTCATCATCCTCCTCTCTCTCATCTCAATACATCCTCCTCTCCTCTGACCATCCTCCTCTCCTCTGACCATCCTCCTCTCCTCTGACCATCCTCCTCTCCTCTCAACATCCTCATCTCCTCTCATCATCCTCCTCTCCTCTCATCTCAATACCCTCCTCTCCTCTGATCATCCTCCTCTCCTCTCAACATCCTCCTCTCCTCTCAACATTCTCCTCTCTTCTGACCATCCTGTCCTCCTCTCTTTCAACTCTCCTGACCTCTCTCATTTTCTCTCCATCAGGACTACTACAGCACAGGAGAATGATTCCCTGTATACCCACGAATAACTTGTCTGCTGCGACCTGGGAGGGACCAAAATGGCCGTTCACAGGAGAGCTATAAGAGCCAGTTACAGTTAGTCAATCTCCTCTTCCACCCAGCCCTGGTCAGTGGTCACTACAGATCCAAGATGGTGGCCTGTAGTAGAGCCGTATAGGGACCAGTTACAGTTAATCAATCTCCTCTTCCTCCCAGCCCTGGTCAGTGGTCACTACAGATCCAAGATGGTGGCCTGTAGTAGAGCCGTATAGGGACCAGTTACAGTTAATCAATCTCCTCTTCCTCCCAGCCCTGGTCAGTGGTCACTACAGATCCAAGATGGTGGCCTGTAGTAGAGCCATATAGGGACCAGTTACAGTTAATCAATCTCCTCTTCCTCTCAGCCCTGGTCAGTGGTCACTACAGATCCAAGATGGTGGCCTGTAGTAGAGCCGTATAGGGACCAGTTACAGTTAGTCAATCTCCTCTTCCTCCCAGCCCTGGTAAGTGATCACTACACCAAGGGCCAGTGCAGGAGGAGGAGAGGTTCTTGCTTGGCCATTCACAGCTCATCATCAGTTACATTTATCTGGGCACTCATATCTCATCTCGAGCCCCAATCAAGATAGGGCCTTATTTTAGCTGCCTCAGCTTCAACCCGCTCTGCTCTGAGCCCTGTTCCTGAATCAGTTGATCAGCCCACTGCGCTGGCTAAGCTGCCGACTGGCCGATCGATAATAATCACCACACCGTCATGGCCATGAGATTGGGACGGAGGGCTGGGAGTTGACTGGCTGATTTGGCTTGGCTGGGACGGATCTCTATAGTTTGGTCGAGTAAGACAGCCCTCTTTCCGACCTACCTCACTGTCTCTGCGTTCCAAATGGAACCCTGGTCCCTATATAGTGCACTACTTTAGACCAGGCCCTATAGACCCTATTCCCTATATAGTGCACTACTTTAGACCAGGAGCTATAGAACCCTATTCCCTATATAGTGCACTACTTTAGACCAGGAGCTATAGAACCCTATTCCCTATATAGTGCACTACTTTAGACCAGGAGCTATAGAACCCTATTCCCTATATAGTGCACTACTTTAGACCAGGCCCTATAGACCCTATTCCCTATATAGTGCACTACTTTAGACCAGGAGTTATAGACCCTATTCCCTATATAGTGCACTACTTAAAGGGGAAGTATAGTTAAAAACGTGATTTTTCCAGGCAGTGTGATCAGAGAGGAGACAGAGGACCAGTCTAATGTGATCAGAGAGGAGACAGAGGACCAGTCTAATGTGATCAGAGAGGAGACAGAGGAACAGTCTAATGTGATCAGAGAGGAGACAGAGGAACAGTCTAATGTGATCAGAGAGGAGACAGAGGAACAGTCTAATGTGATCAGAGAGGAGACAGAGGAACAGTCTAATGTGATCA
Organism: Oncorhynchus tshawytscha; assembly: GCF_018296145.1. Lineage (NCBI taxonomy): Eukaryota > Metazoa > Chordata > Actinopteri > Salmoniformes > Salmonidae > Oncorhynchus > Oncorhynchus tshawytscha. The sequence continues at coordinate 7,122,206 of NC_056437.1, forward strand.
GAGAGGAGACAGAGGAACAGTCTAATGTCTCCAGACCTCAGTGTGATCAGAGAGGAGACAGAGGAACAGTCTAATGTCTCCAGACACCCCACTGCTAGTAACACATTTATTACCAGTATAATATAATATAACTATAATTAATCAAACATAACACTACGAGATGTTTTAAAACAAGAATTAAAAGTACACCGACCGATAGTACAACAATGATTTATCGAAATGATTGAAATAGTATTGATATAGTGAAATTCTATTATATAAAACTATTTCTCCACAATATTATACACACAGTTAAATTATATTCCCAAGACAATTCGCGGGGAGTCAGCTCTAAAGTGATTATTTTTGGGAAAAGATGCAGGGCAGTGTGATAGAAATTCAGTCAATTCATGAGGACAGGAGAACGGGAAACAGACACTGACTTAGAGCCCAAATAACAGAGACAATCATTGAAAACATACAGGATCAGCCAGATGTTCATTTCTTCCCCTGTGATCTGAGCCAAACACAAAGAGACAGAGTGAGCAGAAGGTACAGGAACGCCCGGCAAAGGGGGGAGAATAGATCCACCTTAAAGATGTCCAGGATAAGTCAGAGGTGCAAACCATGTCAGGGAGCTGTGGCACTCAGGGGGCCCAATTAGATAGGAGATAGCAGCTTGGCAGCCTTGCCTGAGCAGAGAGAGAGAGATAGTAGCCTGGCAGCCTTGCCTGAGCAGAGATAGAGAGATGGCAGGCTGGTAGCCTTGCCTGAGTAAAGAGAGAAATAGTAGCCTGGTAGCCTTGCCTGATCAGAGAGAGAGAGATAGTAGCCTGGTAGCCTTGCCTGAGTAAAGAGAGAGATAGTAGCCTGGTAGCCTTGCCTGAGTAAAGAGAGAGATAGTAGCCTGGTAGCCTTGCCTGAGCAGAGAGAGAGAGATAGTAGCCTGGTAGCCTTGCCTGAGTAAAGAGAGAAATAGTAGCCTGGTAGCCTTGCCTGTGTAAAGAGAGAGATAGTAGCCTGGTAGCCTTGCCTGTGTAGAACCTCTGTCCCTTCTTCCTCTCTCTGTGTAGAACCTCTCTCCCTGCTTCCTCTCTCTGTGTAGAACCTCTCTCCCTGCTTCCTCTCTCTGTGTAGAACCTCTCTCCCTGCTTCCTCTCTCTGTGTAGAACCTCTCTCCCTACTTCCTCTCTCTGTGTAGAACCTCTCTCCCTGCTTGCTTCAATGCTTCCTCTCTCTGTGTAGAACCTCTCTCTGTGTAGAACCTCTCTCTGTGTAGAACATCTCTCCCTACTTCCTCTCTCTGTGTAGAACCTCTCTCCCTGCTTACTTCCTCTCTCTGTGTAGAACCTCTCTCCCTACTTCCTCTCTCTGTGTAGATCCTCTCTCTGTATAGAACCTCTCTCCCTACTTCCTCTCTCTGTGTAGATCCTCTCTCCCTGCTTACTTCCTCTCTCTGTGTAGATCCTCTCTCTGTGTAGAACCTCTCTCCCTGCTTTCTCTCTCTGTGTCCTTTTTTAAACTCAGTTTTTCACAATTCCTGACATTTAATCCTAGTAAAAATTCCCTGTCTTAGGTTAGTTAGGATCACCACTTTGTTTTCAGAATGTAAAATGTCAAAATAATAGTAGACAGAAGGATTTATTTCAGCTTTTATTTCTTTCATCACATTCCCAGTGGGTCAGAAGTTTACATACACTCAATTAGTATTTGGTAGCATTGACTTTAAATTGTTTAACTTGGTGTTCCTTTTATCAAGGTGGGAAAGGGCAGTGCGGAGTGCGATTGAGATCTGTGGATCTGTTGGGGCGGTATGCGAATTGGAGTGGGTCTAGGATTTCCGGGATGACGGTGTTGATGTGAGCCATGACCAGCCTTTCAAAGCACTTCCTGGCTACAGACGTGAGTGCTACGGGTCGGTAGTAATTTAGGCAGGTTACATTCACATTCTTTTGCACAGGGACTATGGTGTTCTGCTTGAAACATGTAGGTATTATAGACTCGGTCAGGCACAGGTTGAAAATGTCAGTGAAGACACTTGCCAGTTGGTCCACGCATGCTCTAAGAACACATCCTGGTAATCTGTCTGGCCCTGCGGCCTTGTGAATGTTGACCTGTTTAAAAGGTCTTGCTCACATCGGCTATGGAGAGCATGATCACACAGTCATCCGGAACAGCTGGTGCTCTCATGCATGCTTCAGTGTTGCTTGCCTTGAAGCGAGCATAAAAGGCATTAGTCCGTCTGGAAGGTTTGCGTCACTGGGCAGCTCGCGGCTGTGTTTACCTTTGTAGTCCGTATTAGTTTGCAAGCCCTGCCACATCCAACGAGCGTCAGTGACGGCGTAGTAGGATTCAATCTTAATCCTGTATTGACGCTTTGCTTGTTTGATGGTTTGTCTGAGGGCATGGCGGGATTTCTTATGAGCATCCGGATTAGTGTCCCGCTCCTTGAAAGCGGCAGCTCTAGCCTTTAGTTCGGTGCGGATGTTGCCTGCAATCCATGGCTTCTGGTTGGGATATGTACGTACAGTCACTGTGGGGACGAAGTCGTCGATGCATTTATTGATGAAGGCGGTGACTGAGGTGGTGTACTCCTCAATGCCATTGGATGAATCCCGGAACATATTCCATTCTGTGCTAGCTAAACAATCGTGTCCCCTCTGGCGCCATTCTTATCATTAAGCAACAATAGCCAATTTAATATTGTAAATGGTTTGGCTAATGGGGCAACTTGCCATATGTCTGACTGGCGCTGCCCTTGTGCTCACAGATGCCAAACTGGGGCAGATACAATGTTGCGATCTATATGTGTCAACGGGGAAAGAATAAGGAAGTGATAGAATCTGGTTTCTTATGATTATCAGTGAAATGACCAACTTCCCTTACAAAAAAAGATTGCAGTCAGTGTGCTGTATAAACTACAGTCAGAGTGCTAATGGGGCAACTTGCTATATGTCTGACTGGCGCTGCCCTTGTGCTCACAGATGCCAAACTGGGGCAGATACAATGTTGCGATCTATATGTGTCAACGGGGAAAGAATAAGGAAGTGGATAGAATCTGGTTTCTTATGATTATCAGTGAAATGACCAACTTCCCTTACAAAAAAAGATTGCAGTCAGTGTGCTGTATAAACTACAGTCAGAGTGCTGTATAAGCTACAGTCAGAGTGCTGTATAAACTACAGTCAGAGTGCTGTATAAGCTACAGTCAGAGTGCTGTATAAACTACAGTCAGAGTGCTGTATAAGCTACAGTCAGAGTGCTGTATAAACTACAGTCAGAGTGCTGTATAAACTACAGTCAGAGTGCTGTATAAACTACAGTCAGAGTGCTGTATAAACTACAGTCAGAGTGCTGTATAAACTACAGTCAGAGTGCTGTATAAACTACAGTCAGAGTGCTGTATAAACTACAGTTAGAGTGCTGTATAAACTACAGTCAGAGTGCTGTATAAACTACAGTATGCTACAATAACACAGTTGACTGCAGCTACCTCACTTTTACTTCAGTTTCAAATACTAGCTAAAGGATGCAGAGCTCAAAACCACAACACTGATACAGGCTGTGTAATGTAATGTTCTCTCTCCCCTCTCTCCTCTCCTCTATCCTCTCTCCCCTCTCTCCTCTATCCCCTCTATCCTCTCCTCTCTTCTATCTCCTCTCTCCTCTCTCTCCTCTCTCCTCTATCCGCTCTATCCTCTCCTCTCTTCTATCTCCTCTCTCCTCTATCCCCCTCTCTCTCTCCTCACTCCTCTATCCCCTCTATCCTCTCCTCTCTCCTCTATCCTCTCATCTCCTCTCTCCTCTATCCCCCTCTCCTTTCCTCTCTCCTCTATCCCCTCTATCCTCTCCTCTCTTCTATCTCCTCTATCCCCCTCTCCTCTCCTCTCTCCTCTATCCCCTTTATCCTCTCCTCTCTTCTATCTCCACTCTCCTCTATCCCCTTTATCCTCTCCTCTCTTCTATCTCCTCTCTCCTCTATCCCCTTTATCCTCTCCTCTCTTCTATCTCCTCTCTCCTCTAACCCCTCTATCCTCTCCTCTCTTCTATCTCCTCTCTCCCCTATCCCCCCTCTACTCTCCTCTCTCCCCTCTATCCTCTCCTCTATCTCCTCTCTCCTCTATCCCCTCTATCCTCTCCTCTCTTCTATCTCCTCTATCCCCTCTATCCTCTCCTCTCTTCAATCTCCTCTCTCCTCTATCCCCCTCTCCTCTCTCCTCTATCCCCTCTATCTTCTCCTCTCTTCTTTCTCCTCTCTCCTCTATCCCCCTCTCCTCTCTCCTCTCCTCTCCTCTCCTCTCCCTCTCTCCTCTATCCCCTCTATCCTCTCTCCTCTATCCCCTCTATCCTCTCCTCTCTTCTATCTCCTCTATCCCCCTCTCCTCTATCCCCCCTCTCCTCTATCCTCTCCAATCTATCCTCTCTCTCTCTCTCTAGCTAAAGATGCGCAGCTCAAACCCACAACACTGATACAGGCTATGCAATTCTTTCTCTCTCTCTCTCTCTCTCTCTCTCTCTCTCTAGCTAAAGATTTCAAACAAATCAATGTTGGGAGGGATTGATTGGGCAACAGTGGGATGATTAGGGAAGTGTTTGTTTAATTACCGTAGTGGGGCGTTAGCCGAGCCTGAAAAAACAGAGTTAAAAACAGTCAGGAACATAAAAACACAGTTATTATTCAGGCCCGGGAGGACAGAATCAGAAACATTTATATAAAATCATATAAAATACAGAAGTTACAACTGGCTTAGATCCATAGACAATAAGGTGAGTTTTATTGGCTCCTTGGTACAGTAAACAACTCAATGCATCAATCAATTTCTCTCTTATAGTTGTCTGTAACTCTGTCTGGTCATGCACACAAACAGACAGAGAGATATTCACGGAACTATAGAATTACTACACTAATTCTATTTCCTACAGTACTCTGGGTTCCTACAGTACTCTGGGTTCCTACAGTACTCTGGGTTCCGTTCCTACAACACTCTGGGTTCCTACAGAACTCTGGGTTCCTACAGTACTCTGGGTTCCTACAGTACACTGGGTTCCGTTCCTACAGTACTCTGGGTTCCATTCCTACAGTGCTCTGGGTTCCGTTCCTACAGTACTCTGGGTTCCGTTCCTACAGTACTCTGGGTTCTGTTCCTACAGTACTCTGGGTTCCTACAGTACTCTGGGTTCCGTTCCTACAGTACTCTGGGTTCCTACAGTACTCTGGGTTCTGTTCCTACAGTACTCTGGGTTCCTACAGTACTCTGGGTTCCGTTCCTACAGTACTCTGGGTTCCTACAGTACTCTGGGTTCCGTTCCTACAGTACTCTGGGTTCCTACAGTACTCTGGGTTCCGTTCCTACAGTACTCTGGGTTCCGTTCCTACAGTACTCTGGGTTCCTACAGTACTCTGGGTTCCGTTCCTACAGTACTCTGGGTTCCTACAGTACTATGGGTTCTGTTCCTACAGTACTCTGGGTTCCTACAGTACTATGGGTTCCTACTGTACTCTGGGTTCCTACAGTACTCTGGGTTCCTACAGTAATCTGGGTTCCTACAGTACTCTAGGTTCCTACAGTGCTCTGGGTTCCTACAGTACTCTGGGTTCCTACAGTACTATGGGTTCCTACAGTACTATGGGTTCCTACAGTACTCTGGGTTCCTACAGTACTCTGGGTTCCGTTCCTACTGTACTCTGGGTTCCTACTGAACTATGGGTTCTGTTCCTACAGTACTCTGGGTTCCTACAGTACTCTGGGTTCCTAGAGTACTATGGGTTCCTACAGTACTCTGGGTTCCGTTCCTACAGTAATCTGGGTTTCTACAGTACTCTGGGTTCCTACAGTACTCTTCCTACAGTACTCTGGTTCTGTTCCTACAGTACTCTGGGTTCCTACAGTACTCTGGGTTCTGTTCCTACAGTACTATGGGTTCCTACAGTACTCTGGGTTCCTACAGTACTCTGGGTTCTGTTCCTACAGTACTCTGGGTTCCTACAGTACTCTGGGTTCTGTTCCTACAGTACTATGGGTTCCTACAGTACTCTGGGTTCCTACAGTACTATGGGTTCCTACAGTACTCTGGGTTCCTACAGTACTCTGGGTTCTGTTCCTACAGTACTCTGGGTTCTGTTCCTACAGTACTCTGGGTTCTGTTCCTACAGTACTATGGGTTCCTACAGTACTCTGGGTTCCTACAGTACTATGGTTTTCTACAGTACTATGGGTTCCTACAGTACTCTGGGTTCCTACAGTACTCTGGGTTCTGTTCCTACAGTACTCTGGGTTCTGTTCCTACAGTACTCTGGGTTCTGTTCCTACAGTACTATGGTTTTCTACAGTACTCTGGGTTCTGTTCCTACAGTACTATGGGTTCCTACAGTACTATGGGTTCCTACAGTACTATGGGTTCCTACAGTACTATGGGTTCCTACAGTACTATGGGTTCCTACAGTACTCTGGGTTCCTACAGTACTATGGTTTTCTACAGTACTATGGGTTCCTACAGTACTATGGGTTCCTACAGTACTCTGCAGTATCTCTGACCACAGGTATAGAATACTGGTATATCTCTGACAATAGTGCTGGAAGAGAGACAGGATGTCCAGGACAGTAGTAACTATGGACACAGGTCAGTAGTAACTATGGACATAGGAACGTAGTAACTATGGACACAGGTCAGTAGTAACTATGGACATAGGAACGTAGTAACTATGGACACAGGACAGTAGTAACTATGGACACAGGTCAGTAGTAACTATGGACACAGGTCAGTAGTAACTATGGACGTAGGAGAGTGGTAACTATGGACACAGGTCAGTAGTGACTATGGTCACAGGTCAGTAGTAACTGTGGACACAGGTCAGTAGTAACTATGGACACAGGTCAGTAGTAACTATGGACACAGGTCAGTAGTAACTATGGACACAGGTCAGTAGTAACTATGGACACAGGACAGTAGTAACGATGGACACAGGACAGTAGTAACTATGGACACAGGTCAGTAGTAACTATGGACACAGGTCAGTAGTAACTATGGACACAGGTCAGTAGTAACTATGGACACAGGTCAGTAGTAACTGTGGACACAGGACAGTAGTAACTATGGACACAGGTCAGTAGTAACTATGGACACAGGTCAGTAGATAGTTGTGGTCAGTGCCGTTTATGATGAGGGAGGACCATTATATATGTTTTCATGAGTATGGCCTTATTTCAATTACAGCATATTGGATGACTGTCATTCATATTCACCCAGTTCAATGTAACAGTGATAGGTTTAGGTTACTGTCATTCATATTCACCCAGTTCAATGTAACAGTGACAGGTTTAGGTTACTGTCATTCATATTCACCCAGTTCAATGTAACAGTGACAGGTTTAGGTTACTGTCATTCATATTCACCCAGTTCAATGTAACCGTGACAGGTTTAGGTTACTGTCATTCACCCAGTTCAATGTAACAGTGATGGGTTTAGGTTACTGTCATTCATATTCCATTCACCCAGTTCAATGTAACAGTGACAGGTTTAGGTTACTGTCATTCATATTCACCCAGTTCAATGTAACAGTGATAGGTTTAGGTTACTGTCATTCATATTCACCCAGTTCAATGTAACAGTGACAGGTTTAGGTTACTGTCATTCATATTCCATTCACCCAGTTCAATGTAACAGTGACAGGTTTAGGTTACTGTCATTCATATTCACCCAGTTCAATGTAACAGTGACAGGTTTAGGTTACTGTCATTCACCCAGTTCAATGTAACAGTGATAGGTTTAGGTTACTGTCATTCATATTCACCCAGTTCAATGTAACAGTGACAGGTTTAGGTTACTGTCATTCATATTCCATTCACCCAGTTCAATGTAACAGTGACAGGTTTAGGTTACTGTCATTCATATTCACCCAGTTCCATGTAACAGTGACAGGTTTAGGTTACTGTCATTCACCCAGTTCAATGTAACAGTGACAGGTTTAGGTTACTGTCATTCATATTCACCCAGTTCCATGTAACAGTGACAGGTTTAGGTTACTACATGATAATCAAATTTGCTGCAACCTCATGAACCAAAACTACATGAATTAAAATCCTCATAATAATTCACACTTCCTGTTACGGCAGGATTGTTTTCCTGCTTTATCAAACTGGCTCAATTTAAGATCTTACATGTGCAATAACACAAGGCAGTCTGTTGTAACCACATATAAAGCTCAGTAGTCTATAACAGGGGGTTCCCAAACTTTGTTCTTTGTGACCCACCAATTGAGGTGTCTGATGAGTCGCGAACCAACATATAAGGGGTTGAGAGTTGGGTGGGGAACAAACACACAGACTAAAGTATAAGTAAAACTAAACCCCTCTGCTCCAGACATATAACTGAATGTAGATTTGAGCACGGGGGCTTTTCGTAATCCAATTTTTAGAAATGTTCATCCCTCAGATAAAGAAGCCAATGAAAAGCTCCAGTCGGACGGTCAGAGAGAGAGAGAGAGCCTTCATCACCAACATCATCATCATCATCATCATCATCATCATCATCACCAGTTAACCAATTACGACAGCCGACCCGGAGAAGCAAACGAGACAGTGTTTATAGAGACTCCCTCCAGCCAATTGTAGCGGGGTATAATTGAATTTGACCGTGGCCTCCGCTGTACATTTCCACAGGACTGCTCCGGGTTGGAAGCCATTATGGCTATTTGTTGAAACAGCTCAATACACGGAGGGCAGCATTAGAATTTGTAAATGAGCTTTGTGATAAGTGCTTATCAACACGATGATAATGGCCTTCCTCTCCTCTGTGTGAATGGTCTGACTTGTATTACATCATGACGCACACACACACACACACACACACGCGCGCTACACAAGCTGCTAGAGCGGGTGTTTCCCAACCCTGGTCCAACAGTACACATTGTTGGTGTTGTAGCCCCAGGCAAACAACACCGGATTCAACTCATTGAGGGCCTGATGATTAGTTGACAAGTTGAATCAGGGTGTGTTTGTCCGGGGTTACAATAAAAATGTGTCCTGTTGGGGGGTACTGGAGGAACAGGGTTGGGAAACACTGAGCTAGTGGACTGACTGCTGTAAGCACTGGAATGCTAACTAGCTACATAGACTACACTAGACAATGCTAACTAGCTACATAGACTACACTAGACAATGCTAACTAGCTACATAGACTACACTAGACAATGCTAACTAGCTACATAGACTACACTAGACAATGCTAACTAGCTACATAGACTACACTAGACAATGCTAACTAGCTACATAGACTCCACTAGACAATGCTAACTAGCTACATAGACTCCACTAGACAATGCTAACTAGCTACATAGACTACACTAGACAATGCTAACTAGCTACATAGACTACACTAGACAATGCTAACTAGCTACATAGACTACACTAGACAATGCTAACTAGCTACATAGACTACACTAGACAATGCTAACTAGCTACATAGACTACACTAGATAATGCTAACTAGCTACATAGACTACACTAGACAATGCTAACTAGCTACATAGACTACACTAGACAATGCTAACTAGCTACATAGACTACACTAGACAATGCTAACTAGCTACATAGACTACACTAGACAATGCTAACTAGCTAGTGGTGTCATAGACTACAATAGACATCTACATATACACACACACACACACACACACACACACACACACACACACACACACACACATGGGATTCCCTGGAAAACAGTGGCGATAAGGTTACTGACTGAACTATCCTAATAGTATAAGTAAAATAAATGCATGAATTCATTTTATTGATCGATTCAAACAGATGTCTCCAAACACACCTGGCTCAAATCATCAAGCACTTGTTTCATGTTTTTGCAATAGTTATAAATACATCGGACATTTTGGTCACCAGAGAACAATCACATATATTGTCTTTATAATGATCTTATATAGTTTTTAATACTGAGGACTGCTTTTATAATGTTTTATATAGTTTGTAACACTGTGTTTATAATGGAGCTACTGAAGACTGGGGACTGTGTTTATAATGGAGCTACTGGGGACTGTGTTTATAATGGAGCTACTGAAGACTGGGGACTGTGTTTATAATTGAGCTACTGAAGACTGGGGACTGTGTTTATAATGGAACTACTGAAGACTGGGGACTGTGTTTATAATGGCGCTACTGGGGACTGGGGACTGTGTTTATAATGGAGCTACTGAAGACTGGGGACTGTGGTTATAATGGAGCTACTGAAGACTGGGGACTGTGTTTATAATGGAGCTACTGAAGACTGGGGACTGTGGTTATAATGGAGCAACTGGGGACTGTGTATATAATGGAGCTACTGAAGACTGGGGACTGTGTTTATAATGGAGCTACTGAAGACTGGGGACTGTGGTTATAATGGAGCTACTGAAGACTGGGGACTGTGTTTATAATGGAGCTACTGAAGACTGGGGACTGTGGTTATAATGGAGCTACTGAAGACTGAGGACTGTGTTTATAATGGAGCTACTGAAGACTGGGGAATGTGTTTATAATGGAGCTACTGGGGACTGTGTTTATAATGGAGCTACTGAATACTGGGGACTGTGTTTATAATGGAGCTACTGAAGACTGGGGACTGTGTTTATAATGGAGCTACTGAAGACTGGGGACTGTGTTTATAATGGAGCTACTGAAGACTGGGGACTGTGTTTATAATGGAGCTACTGAAGACTGGGGACTGTGTTTATAATGGAGCTACTGAAGACTGGGGACTGTGGTTATAATGGAGCTACTGAAGACTGGGGACTGTGTTTATAATGGAGCTACTGAAGACTGGGGACTGTGGTTATAATGGAGCTACTGAAGACTAGGGACTGTGTTTATAATGGAGCTACTGAAGACTGGGGACGGTGTGTCACCTTACTGATGTTGAAACACACACACACACACACACACACACACACACACACAGCTGGAGGGTGTTTTCCCTTAAAAGACGGGTTATCAGTAGGACCCCATTCTGTCTAAAGAATAAATCCCAAACCAACCAGAAGCCCTATTATTAGACTGCTGCTTATCTATCCACATGAAACAACACCTAAACCTTAAATGATCTCTTGATATTTTGCCTACTTCAAATATTTCATTCGTATCCAATAGCTAAGCTACAAATGTAACACTTAACACTTAGTAAATGTGTGATTTACTCCCCCCCCTTCCCAGCGTGGTGTTAAAATAAATCCGGCCCCTTCTTTTCTGAATCGCTCTAATCTCTCTGTGCTGCACAGGGGGCAGAGAGAGAGGGAGAGAGAGCAGGGTGAGATGGGGGAGAGGAGCGGGGGGATTGGGGGAGATGGGGGAGAGAGAGCGGGGGGAGATGGGGGAGAGAGAGCGGGAAGAGAATGGGGGAGAGAGAGCGGGAGATGGGGGAGAGAGAGCGGGGGAGATGGGGGAGAGAGAGGGGGAGATGGGGAGAGAGGGGGAGGTGGGTTGGGAGCAGGTAGATGGGGGAGAGAGGGGGAGGTGGGTTGGGAGCGGGAAGATGGGGGTGAGAGAGGGAGATGGGGGAGAGAGAGAGAGGGGGAGATGGGAGAGAGCGGGAGGAGATGGGGGAGATGGAGGGGAGAACAGGAGATGGGGGGAGAGAAAGGGGGATAGAGAGAGGGGAGATGGGGGAGAGAGAGAGCGGGAGATGGTGGGGCGAGAGAGAGAGCTCGAGATGGGGGAGAGAGAGAGAGGGGAGATGGGGGAGAGAGAGAGAGCAGGAGATAGGGGGAGAGAGGGGGGAAGAGAGAGAGCGGGAGATGGGGGAGAGAGAGAGAGCAGGAGATAGGGGGAGAGAGAGGGGAGAGAGAGAGAGCGGGAGATGGCGGGGTGAGTGAGGGAGGGCGGGAGATGGGGAGGGAGAGGGGGGAGAGAGAGAGAGCGGGAGATGGGGGAGGGAGAGGGGGAGAGCAGGAGATGGGGAGAGAGAGAGCTGGAGGCTGAATCTGCGGCAGGCAGCACTAGCCAGTGCTAGCCATCCTGTATTTTATTCTGATTATCATGGCGACGGGTGGAAAATGGAGCGCCACGGGCAGGAGCTGCAGCAGGGTCAATAACATTCCCAGAGATGTGGATTATCAACAGCAGAATCAATAACATTCCCAGAGACATTGTGTGGATTATCAACAGCAGAGTCAATAACGTTCCCAGAGACATTCTGTGGATTATCAACAGCAGAGTCAATAACATTCCCAGAGACATTCTGTGGATTATCAACAGCAGAGTCAATAACATTCCCAGAGACATTGTGTGGATTATCAACAGCAGAGTCAATAACGTTCCCAGAGACATTGTGTGGATTATCAACAGCAGAGTCAATAACGTTCCCAGAGACATTCTGTGGATTATCAACAGCAGAGTCAATAACATTCCCAGAGACATTGTGTGGATTATCAACAGCAGAGTCAATAACATTCCCAGAGACATTGTGTGGATTATCAACAGCAGAGTCAATAACATTCCCAGAGACATTGTGTGGATTATCAACAGCAGAGTCAATAACGTTCCCAGAGACATTGTGTGGATTATCAACAGCAGAGTCAATAACGTTCCCAGAGACATTCTGTGGATTATCAACAGCAGAGTCAATAACGTTCCCAGAGACATTCTGTGGATTATCAACAGCAGAGTCAATAACGTTCCCAGAGACATTCTGTGGATTATCAACAGCAGAGTCAATAACGTTCCCAGAGACATTCTGTGGATTATCAACAGCAGAGTCAATAACGTTCCCAGAGACATTCTGTGGATTATCAACAGCAGAGTCAATAACGTTCCCAGAGACATTCTGTGGATTATCAACAGCAGAGTCAATAACGTTCCCAGAGACATTCTGTGGATTATCAACAGCAGAGTCAATAACGTTCCCAGAGACATTCTGTGGATTATCAACAGCAGAGTCAATAACATTCCCAGAGATGTGGATTATCAACAGCAGAGTCCCTGCTTCGCCTCACCTCCCCTTTCCCTCCCCCTTTTCTCTCTTCTCCTTTTCTCTCGCCTCTCCTCCGCGCCCAGCCACCAACAGCTGAAGGGCGAATCGATACGGCCAAGGAAAGGACACCGACTCCGTTTTATTTACAACAATACGCCATCAATATTACAAAAAAGAACCCAAAAATGTCATATTTTTTATTTCATCTTCCTTTGACAAGCTATCGCCTGAGCGCATCAAACATTTTTTTTTTGAAAAGACCTCGGAATAGGGGATTTATTTTATATCACCAGGGTGAGGAAAGGTGTTTCAGTACAATACTCTGCCCTTGGTGGAGGCCTAGCTATCAGAGACTAATCCATATTATAAAAACACGGCCTTGTTTAAACAAGTCAGAAGAGCGAGAACAAGAGTGGGAGGTAGGGAGGAAAAAGTTTTCTGTCCTCTGTGTGGCAAAATCATTTTCGACTGCAAACACTGGCGTATGGTCTGCCAGAATGCTACTATCCGGTGAACACAGCGCTGTATTGGTGGGAGGGGCGTGTGTGGAGGCGAGGATCCGATATCTACAAATAGCTGTGGAGAAGCAAGGCGGTGCTTTTCCAATGTTCAATAACACAACAGCACACAAACACAGCGGGCTGGTCCATCTGCAAGGTAAACACTTTGTTTATTTTAAACCCTCCCCTTCTGACTCTGATGGTGGTGGGTGATGGGAGGGGTGGAGAGTGGAATGAGGGATAGATAGAGGGAGGGATGGAGAGTAGAGGGAGGGATAGATAGAGGGAGGGATGGAGGGGTGGAGAGGGAATGAGGGATAGGGGGAGGGGTGGAGATAGAGGGAGGGATGGAGGGAGGGATGGAGGGGTGGAGAGTGGAGGGAGGAATAGATAGAGGGAGGGATGGAGGGGTGGAGAGTGGAGGGAGGGATAGATAGAGGGAGGGATTGATGGAAGGATAGAGAGATGGAGGGTTGGAAGGATGCTAGGGGTCATTGACTGTTAGCTCTGCAGTGCTAGCCCTTCTCTAATGAATGACCATTCCAAACAACGTAGAAGTCATGCTGACAATGACGACACAGGATGTAAGGAGAGGAGAGACAGGATGTAAAGGAGAGGAGAGACAGGATATAAGGAGAGGAGAGACAGGATATAAGGAGAGGAGAGACAGGATGTAAGGGGAGGAGAGACAGGATGTAAGGGGAGGAGAGACAGGATGTAAGGAGAGGAGAGACAGGATATAAGGAGAGGAGAGACAGGATGTAAGGAGGGGAGAGACAGGATGTAAGGGGAGGAGAGACAGGATGTAAGGAGAGGAGAGACAGATGTATGGAGAGGAGAGACAGGATGTAAGGAGGGGAGAGACAGGATGTAAGGAGAGGAGAGACAGGATGTAAGGAGAGGAGAGACAGGATGTATGGAGAGGAGAGACAGGATGTAAGGAGGGGAGAGACAGGATGTAAGGAGAGGAGAGACGGGATGTAAGGAGAGGAGAGGATGTAGGAGAGGAGAGACAGGATGTAAGGAGAGGAGAGACAGGATGGAAGGAGAGGAGAGACAGGCTGTAAGGAGAGGAGAGACAGGATGAAAGGACAGGAGAGACAGGATGTAAGGAGAGGAGAGACAGGCTATAAGGAGAGGAGAGGGGGAAATTCTTTCTTTCTGCTTCATAACAAATCTCTCAACCTCTCTCTGCACACACATACAAATCCACACGCACGGATACACGCACGCACACACACATTTACACACACTCACATGCACGAGCGTTCTCCACCTCTCTCACACACGCACACACACACACACACACACACACACACACACACACACACACACACACACACACACACACACACACACACACACACACACACACACAGCTATCTACCTGATAAAGGGGGAGCAGGGTTGGCCTCCTCCGTTGGATTTTAGCGGTTTTGTTGCACATGTTATTCTCTGGATCAATAACAGACCAATTACAGCCAGATAGATCCGCCCTCTCTGACATCTTATTGGTGAAATATTAAGTCACATAAAAGACGGAGTACAGACAGGCCACTGTGTTGTCGTCTCTCAGGAGACTAGACTCAATTAAAAACATTTACACTGCAAAGTTATTTTTATTAAACATTAAATATGAATCTACTTACACATTTCTTAGATGTTATTTTTTTCTTTATATGATAATTCAATTAATTATTGAGGTTTTCAGATTTACTAGTAACTATTCTCCTATAGTCCTAACCAGGGGTAGGTCACCCTGTTCCTAGAGTGCTGCAGGTAAACCAGGGGTAGGTAACTCTGTTCCTAGAGTGCTGCAGGTAAACCAGGGGTAGGGAGCCCTGTTCCTAGAGTGCTGCAGGTAAACCAGGGTAACCCTGTTCGTAGAGTGTTGCAGGTAAACCAGGGGTAGGTAACCCTGGTCCTAGAGTGCTGCAGGTAAACCAGGGGTAGGTAAACCTGGTCCTAGAGTGGTACAGGTAAACCAGAGTAACCCTGTTCGTAGAGTGTTGCAGGTAAACCAGGGGTAGGTAGCCCTGTTCGTAGAGTGCTGCAGGTAAACCAGGGGTAGGTAAACCCTGTTCCTAGAGTGCTGCAGATAAACCAGGGGTAGGTAACCCTGTTCCTAGAGGGCTGCAGGTAAACCAGGGGTAGGTCACCCTGTTCCTAGAGTGCTGCAGGTAAACCAGGGGTAGGTAACCCTGGTCCTAGAGTGCTACAGGTAAACCAGAGTAAACCTGTTCGTAGAGTGTTGCAGGTAAACCAGGGGTAGGTAACCCTGGTCCTAGAGTGCTACAGGTAAACCAGAGTAACCCTGTTCCTAGAGTGTTGCAGGTAAACCAGAGTAACCCTGTTCCTAGAGTGTTGCAGGTAAACCAGAGTAACCCTGTTCCTAGAGTGCTGCAGGTAAACCAGGGGTAGGTAACCCTGTTCCTAGAGTGTTGCAGGTAAACCAGGGGTAGGTAAACCCTGTTCCTAGAGTGCTGCAGGTAAACCATGGTTAGGTAACCCTTTTCCTAGCGTGTTGCAGGTAAACCAGGGGTAGGTGGCCCTGTTCCTAGAGTGTTGCAGGTAAACCAGGGCAACCCTGTTCCTAGAGTGCTGCAGGTGAACCAGGGGTAGGTAACCCTCTTCCTAGAGTGCTGCAGGTAAACCAGGGGTGGGTAACCCTTTTCCTAGAGTGTTGCAGGTAAACCAGGGTAACCCTGTTCCTAGAGTGCTGCAGGTAAACCAGGGTAACCCTGTTCCTAGAGTGTTGCAGGTAAACCAGGGGTAGGTAAACCCTGTTCCTAGAGTGCTGCAGATAAACCAGGGGTAGGTAACCCTGTTCCTAGAGGGCTGCAGGTAAACCAGGGGTATGTCACCCTGTTCCTAGAGTGCTGCAGGTAAACCAGGGGTAGGTAACCCTGGTCCTAGAGTGTTACAGGTAAACCAGAGTAACCCTGTTCCTAGAGTGTTGCAGGTAAACCAGAGTAACCCTGTTCCTAGAGTGTTGCAGGTAAACCAGCGTAACCCTGTTCCTAGAGTGTTGCAGGTAAACCAGAGTAACCCTGTTCCTAGAGTGTTGCAGGTAAACCAGAGTAACCCTGTTCCTAGAGTGTTGCAGGTAAACCAGAATAACCTTGTTCCTAGAGTGCTGCAGGTAAACCAGGGGTAGGTAACCCTGTTCCTAGAGTGCTGCAGGTAAACCAGGGGTGGGTAACCCTGTTCCTAGAGTGCTGCAGGTAAACCAGGGGTGGGTAACCCTGTTCCTAGAGTGCTGCATGTAAACCAGGGGTAGGTAACCCTGTTCCTAGAGTGCTGCAGGTAAACCAGGGGTGGGTAACCCTGTTCCTAGAGTGCTGCAGGTAAACCAGGGGTGGGTAACCCTGTTCCTAGAGTGCTGCAGGTAAACCAGGGGTAGGTAACCCTGTTGCTAGAGTGTTGCAGGTAAACCAGGGAAACCCTGTTCCTAGAGTGTTGCAGGTAAACCAGGGGTAGGTAAACCCTGTTCCTAGAGTGCTACAGGTAAACCAGCGTAATCCTGTTCCTAGAGTGTTGCAGGTAAACCAGGGTAACCCTGTTCCTAGAGGGCTGCAGGTAAACCAGGGGTAGGTAACCCTGTTCCTAGAGTGTTGCAGGTAAACCAGGGGTAGGTAAACCCTGTTCCTAGAGTGCTGCAGGTAAACCAGGGGTAGGTAAACCCTGTTCCTAGAGTGCTGCAGGTAAACCAGGGGTGGGTAACCCTTTTCCTAGAGTGTTGCAGGTAAACCAGGGTAACCCTGTTCCTAGAGGGCTGCAGGTAAACCAGGGGTAGGTAACCCTGTTCCTAGAGTGTTGCAGGTAAACCAGGGGTAGGTAACCCTGTTCCTAGCGTGTTGCAGGTAAACCAGGGTAACCCTGTTCCTAGAGTGTTATGTAAACCACGGGTAGGTAACCCTTTTCCTAGCGTGTTGCAGGTAAACCAGGGGTAGGTGGCCCTGTTCCTAGAGTGTTGCAGGTAAACCAGGGCAACCCTGTTCCTAGAGTGCTGCAGGTGAACCAGGGGTAGGTAACCCTCTTCCTAGAGTGCTACAGGTAAACCAGAGTAACCCTGTTCCTAGAGTGTTGCACGTAAACCAGGGGTAGGTAACCCTGTTCCTGCTGCAGGTACTGCGGGATTTTGTTCCAACTAGGCCCTAAAGCAGAGGTGCGTTCAGTTCACGTTCAGTTCAGTACTGAACGACACATTATCCGAAAATATTCTTGGACAGACGTTGAGATATACGTTTGCCCTGCTCAGTGGGTGTCCTGGGGGGAAGCTACGAATTATGTATTTAAAGGACCAGCTGTGCATTTTTGAGCCCCAAACCCTTCCCACTTGTCGTTCAGTACAGCACCACTTCCGTTCAATTACGTTTTTATGCACCGAACGTAGCCCAGACCAGCTGAGCTAATTGATCCCCTACATTCAAACACACCTAGTGTTCTAGTCCTACAGCATATCCCTTTACTAGTCCTACGGTATATCCCTTTACTAGTCCTACAGTATATCCCCTTTACTAGTCCTACAGTATATCCCTTTACTAGTCCTACAGTATATCCCCTTTACTAGTCCTACAGTATATCCCTTTACTAGTCCTACAGTATATCCCTTTACTAGTCCTACAGTATATCCCCTTTACTAGTCCTACAGTATATCCCTTTACCAGTCTTACAGTATATCCCCTTTACTAGTCCTACAGTATATCCCCTTTACTAGTCCTACAGTATATCCCTTTACTAGTCCTACAGTATATCCCTTTACTAGTCCTACAGTATGTCCCTTTACTAGTCCTACAGTATATCCCTTTACTAGTCCTACAGTATATCCCCTTTACTAGTCCTAAAGTATATCCCCTTTACTAGTCCTACAGTATATCCCCTTTACTAGTCCTACAGTATATCCCTTTACTAGTCCTACAGTATATCCCCTTTACTAGTCCTACAGTATATCCCTTTACTAGTCCTACAGTATATCCCCTTTACTAGTCCTAAAGTATATCCCCTTTACTAGTCCTACAGTATATCCCCTTTACTAGTCAAATCAAAATCAAATCAAATCAAATCAAATTTATTTATATAGCCCTTCGTACATCAGCTGATATCTCAAAGTGCTGTACAGAAACCCAGCCTAAAACCCCAAACAGCAATGCAGGTGTAGAAGCACGGTGGCTAGGAAAAACTCCCTAGAAAGGCCAAAACCTAGGAAGAAACCTAGAGAGGAACCAGGCTATGTAATCCCTTCTGGCTGTGCCGGGTGGAGATTATAACAGAACATGGCCAAGATGTTCAAATGTTCATAAATGACCAGCATGGTCCTACAGTATATCCCTTTACTAGTCCTACAGTATATCCCCTTTACTAGTCCTACAGTATATACCTTTACTAGTCCTACAGTATACCCCTTACCAGTCCTACAGTATATCCCTTTACTAGTCCTACAGTATATCCCTTTACTAGTCCTACAGTATATCCCTTCCTACCCCTTTACTAGTCCTACAGTATATCCCCTTTACTAGTCCTACAGTATATCCCTTTACTAGTCCTTACAGTATATCCCCTTTACTAGTCCTACAGTATATCCCTTTACTAGTCCTACAGTATATCCCATTACTAGTCCTACAGTATATCCCTTTACTAGTCCTACAGTATATCCCTTTACTAGTCCTACAGTATATCCCTACAGTATATCCCTTTACTAGTCCTACAGTATATCCCTTTACTAGTCCTACAGTATATCCCTTTACTAGTCCTACAGTATATCCCTTTACTAGTCCTACAGTATATCCCTTTACTAGTCCTACAGTATATCCCTTTACTAGTCCTAGTATATCCCTTTACTAGTCCTATATCCCTTTACTAGTCCTACAGTATATCCCTTTACTAGTCCTACAGTATATCCCTTTACTTTACTAGTCCCTTTACAGTATATCCCTTTACTAGTCCTACAGTATATCCCTTTACTAGTCCTACAGTATATCCCTTTACTAGTCCTACAGTATATCCCTTTACTAGTCCTACAGTATATCCCTTTACTAGTCCTACAGTATATCCCTTTACAGTCCTATATATCCCCTTTACTAGTCCTACAGTATATCCTTTACTAGTCCTACAGTATATCCCTTTACTAGTCCTACAGTATATCCCCTTTACTAGTCCTACAGTATATCCCTTTACTAGTCCTACAGTATATCCCCTTCCTACAGTAGTCCCTTTACTACAGTATATATATCCCTTTACTAGTCCTACAGTATATCCCCTTTACTAGTCCTACAGTATATCCCCTTTACTAGTCCTACAGTATATCCCTTTACTAGTCCTACAGTATATCCCCCTTTACTAGTCCTACAGTATATCCCTTTACTAGTCCTACAGTATATCCCCTTTACTAGTCCTACAGTATATCCCTTTACTAGTCCTACAGTATATCCCTTTACTAGTCAAATCAAAATCAAATCAAATCAAATCAAATATCCCTTTGATACTAGTCCTACAGTATATCCCCAAACAGCAAGCAATGCACTAGTGCCGGGTCCTACAGTATATATCCCTTTACTAGTCCTACAGTATATCCCCTTTACTAGTCCTACAGTATATCCCTTTACTAGTCCTACAGTATATCCCTTTACTAGTCCTACAGTATATCCCCTTTACTAGTCCTACAGTATATCCCTTTACTAGTCCTATATCCCTTATATCCTACAGTATATCCCTTTACTAGTCCTACAGTATATCCCAGTATATCCCTTTACTAGTCCTACAGTATATATATCCCTTTACTAGTCCTACAGTATATCCCTTTACTAGTCCTACAGTATATCCCTTTACTAGTATAGTATATCCCTTTACTAGTCCTACAGTATATCCCTTTACTAGTCCTACAGTATATCCCTTTACTAGTCTACAGTATATCCCTTTACTAGTCCTACAGTATATCCCCTTTACTAGTCCTACAGTATATCCCTTTACTAGTCCTTATACCCTTTAGTCCTACAGTATATCCCTTTACTAGTCCTACAGTATATCCCTTTACTAGTCCTACAGTATATCCCTTTACTAGTCCTACAGTATATCCCTTTACTAGTCCTACAGTATATCCCTTTACTAGTCCTACAGTATATCCCCAGTATATTTACTAGTCCTACAGTATATCCCTTTACTAGTCCTACAGTATATCCCTTTACTAGTCCTACAGTATATCCCTTTACTAGTCCTACAGTATATCCCTTTACTAGTCCTACAGTATATCCCCTTTACTAGTCCTACAGTATATCCCTTTACTAGTCCTACAGTATATCCCTTTACTAGTCCCAGTATATCCCTTTACTAGTCCTACAGTATATCCCTTTACTAGTCCTACAGTATATCCCTTTACTAGTCCTACAGTATATCCCTTTACTAGTCCTACAGTATATCCCCTTTACTAGTCCTACAGTATATCCCTTTACTAGTCCTACAGTATATCCCTTTACTAGTCTACAGTATATCCCCTTTACTAGTCCTACAGTATATCCCTTATATCCCTTTACTAGTCCTACAGTATATCCCTTTACTAGTCCTACAGTATATCCCTTTACTAGTCCTACAGTATATCCCTTTACTAGTCCTACAGTATATCCCTTTACTAGTCCTACAGTATATCCCCTTTACTAGTCTACCCTTTACTAGTATATCCCTTTATATCCCTTTACTAGTCCTACAGTATATCCCCTTTACTAGTCCTACAGTATATCCCTTTACTAGTCCTACAGTATATCCCCTTTACTAGTCCTACAGTATATCCCTTTACTAGTCCTACAGTATATCCCCTTTACTAGTCCTACAGTATATCCCCTTTACTAGTCCTACAGTATATCCCCTTACTAGTCCTACAGTATATCCCTTTACTAGTCCTACAGTATATCCCTTTACTAGTCCTACAGTATATCCCTTTACTAGTCCTACAGTATATCCCTTTACTAGTCCTACAGTATATCCCTTTACTAGTCCTACAGTATATCCCTTTACTAGTCCCCCTTTACTAGTCCTACAGTATATCCCTTTACTAGTCCTACAGTATATCCCTTTACTAGTCCTACAGTATATCCCAGTATATCCCTTTACTAGTCCTACAGTATATCCCTTTACTAGTCCTACAGTATATCCCCTTTACTAGTCCTACAGTATATTTACCCTACAGTTTACTAGTCCTACAGTATATCCCTTTACTAGTCCTACAGTATATCCCAGTATATCCCTTTACTAGTCCTACAGTATATCCCCTTTACTAGTCCTACAGTATATCCCTTTACTAGTCCTACAGTATATCCCTTTACTAGTCCTACAGTATATCCCTTTACTAGTCCTACAGTATATCCCTTTACTAGTCCTACAGTATATCCCTTTACTAGTCCTACAGTATATCCCTTTACTAGTCCTACAGTATATCCCTTTACTAGTCCTACAGTATATCCCTTTACTAGTCCTACAGTATATCCCTTTACTAGTCCTACAGTATATCCCTTTACTAGTCCTACAGTATATCCCCTTTACTAGTCCTACAGTATATCCCTTTACTAGTCCTACAGTATATCCCTTTACTAGTCCTACAGTATATCCCTCTAGTCCCCCTTTACTTACTAGTCCTACAGTATATCCCCCTTTACTAGTCCTACAGTATATCCCCTTTACTAGTCCTACAGTATATCCCTTTACTAGTCCTACAGTATATCCCCTTTACTAGTCCTACAGTATATCCCTTTACTAGTCCTACAGTATATCCCTTTACCCCTAGTCCTACAGTATATCCCCTTTACTAGTCCTACAGTATATCCCTTTACTAGTCCTACAGTATATCCCTTTACTAGTCCTACAGTATATCCCTTTACTAGTCCTACAGTATATCCCCTTTACTAGTCCTTATACTAGTCCTACAGTATATCCCTTTACTAGTCCTACAGTATATCCCTTTACTAGTCCTACAGTATATCCCTTTACTAGTCCTACAGTATATCCCTTTACTAGTCCTACAGTATATCCCTTTACTAGTCCTACAGTATATCCCTTTACTAGTCCTACAGTATATCCCTTTACTAGTCCTACAGTATATCCCTTTACTAGTCCTACAGTATATCCCTTTACTAGTCCTACAGTATATCCCTTTACTAGTCCTACAGTATATCCCTTTACTAGTCCTACAGTATATCCCTTTACTAGTCCTACAGTATATCCCTTTACTAGTCCTACAGTATATCCCTTTACTAGTCCTACAGTATATCCCTTTACTAGTCCTACAGTATATCCCTTTACTACTAGTATATCCTTTACTAGTCCTATATATCCCTTTACTAGTCCTACAGTATATCCTTTACTAGTCCTACAGTATATCCCTTTACTAGTCCTACAGTATATCCCTTTACTAGTCCTACAGTATATCCCTTTACTAGTCCTACAGTATATCCCCTTTACTAGTCCTACAGTATATCCCCTTTACTAGTCCTACAGTATATCCCCTTTACTAGTCCTACAGTATATCCCTTTACTAGTCCTACAGTATATCCCTTTACTAGTCCTACAGTATACCCCTTTACTAGTCCTACAGTATATCCCTTTACTAGTCCTACAGTATATCCCTTTACTAGTCCTACAGTATATCCCCTTTACTAGTCCTACAGTATATCCCCTTTACTAGTATATCCCTTTACTAGTCCTACAGTATATCCCTTTACTAGTCCTACAGTATATCCCCTTTACTAGTCCTACAGTATATCCCCTTTACTAGTCCTACAGTATATCCCTTTACTAGTCCTACACTACATAGTCTTTTTTTTAAAGTCTAAAACCCTTTGTGATATTACACCACCAAAAAAATATATATATCATAACATACATAACATAAATGATCTATAAACCATCTCGTATAAACCTACTGTATGAACACAGGAAAAGCCTGAGACATTAGAAAGCACAACAAGACATGTAGCTGCTATTTTAGAGCTTTTCTTTCTTTCTTTTTTTTCAAACATATTGTCTCTGCTCCGAACCACCCTGAGGTGGTGGAGGACAGCAGAGGAACACGTGTGGAGGCTTTGGGAGAGGAGAGATAAAGGAAACTAAATGACAGCTGATAACAAGCTTTAGCATGTCGACAAGACCAAGGGCACTATAGGCCAGAGGGGAGATCATCTATAAATGGTGTGTGTGTGTGAGAGCGTGTCTACTGATGATGGGTGTACTGTTGCTTGTATGCATCGGTGTGCGAGTGCTCACTGTGACTGTCACCCTGATATTGGTTGCTAGGTAACTACTTCCCACACTGTTTTCCGGGACAGTTGGCAAGTGGAAGCTTGTTGCTTGTTGTTTGCCATTCATCCCCCTCCCCATTGAGTCATAGACTGTATACGTATCAGGGTGAGATCGAGATGGTATCAATATTAGTTATTTCTTGTGTAGGCTGCTACCCTACTTGCCACGTTAGCTCCTGCTGGAGACACAACCAACTGTAAAGTTTGGTGGATGAGGAATAATTGTCTGGGGCTGTTTTTCAAGGTTCGTGGCTAGGCCCCTTAGTTCTAGTGAAGGGAAATCTTACCGCTACAGCATGACAATGACATTCTAGACAATTCTGTGCTTCCAACTTTGTTGCAACATTTTCCACTTTCAAATCCTCAAAACGATGAGAAAACTCACCGCTCAAAGCACGTAGCAGCGATGTATACTTCTCCCGCTGGTCATCTCATAGTGAACAGACTAGTAGTGTCAGAAGGTGGGTGAGATTGTTGCCTTCTACTTGGCGGGTCAGGAGGAGTCATTTCCCTTGAAGGCTTTGACAAGGTTGTACATCTGATGTGCAAAAAGGCCCTTCCCTTGTAGTTTGGAGTTCAGTTCATTCACGAGGGCCATGATGTCCAAGATGAAGGCAAAATCATCCAACCATTCTTTATCTTGTATTTTTTTATTCCACATTTTCCTTTCATTTGCAAAAACTCAGCAATCTCCGATTTCAGGTCCCACACCCTTTTAAGCACCTTCCCCAAAGAGATCTGCATGACCCGACTCTCTCTCTTCCAACAGTGAGACAAACTGCCAGTGGTTAAAAGATTTTGCTCTTATGAAGTTTACCACTTTAGTGACTGTATCCACAACTTGGCTCATTTTCAGAACACATTTGCAGAGCACCTCCTGATGAATAATGCAATGCAGGAAAAGTAGCTGATCTGAGTTCAGCTCAGCTACTTGATCTTGTATCCTTTTCAAAAGGCCAACGTTTTTTTCCCGTCAAGTTTGGGCAGCCAATCAGAGGTCACACTGGATAACTTTTCAAAACTCAGTCCCAGCTTTGCCACACAGTTATTAACCTCCTCCAATAAATCGTTCCCTGTGGTTGTGCTCTTCATTGACTGCACTGAAGCCAGCTCCTCTGCCATTACAAAGTCTGGGGTTATGACCTCGTAAGAATATCAACAACTGTGCCGTGTCACATGCATCACTCCTCTCATCCAGGGCCAAGGAGAAATAGGTGAAATCCTTTACCTTGTCTTTCAACTGTATCA
This sequence comes from Oncorhynchus tshawytscha, assembly GCF_018296145.1. NCBI lineage: Eukaryota > Metazoa > Chordata > Actinopteri > Salmoniformes > Salmonidae > Oncorhynchus > Oncorhynchus tshawytscha. The sequence continues at coordinate 7,147,173 of NC_056437.1, forward strand.
ACCATATTCTCTGTGATGGTGTCACGTTCTGACCTTAGTTCTTTTATTATGTCTTTGTTTTAGTATGGTCAGGGCGTGAGTTGGGTGGGTTGGGTGGGTTGTCTATGTTCCTTTTTCTATGTTTTGGGATTTCTGTGTTTGGCCTGGTATGGTTCTCAATCAGAGGCAGCTGTTTATCGTTGTCCCTGATTGAGAACCATATTTAGGCAGCCTGGTTTCCCATTTTGAGTTGTGGGGTGATTAATTTCCGTGTTTGTGTTTGTTACCGTTTCGTGTGTTTCACTTTGTTATTTAGTATTTTTGTAGTGTTCAGTTTTTCTGATTAAAATGGACACTTACCGCGCTGCAAATTGGTCCAACCTCTCTTACTCCTCATCAGAGGAAGACGAGGAACGTTCCAGATGTCCTCAACACGCCGTGTCACTGTTCGTCTTGAAAGGGAAACATTTTCAAACAGCTCTTTTTTGTTGGGGCAAACTATTGCTGCAGTCAATTAAACATTCTTTAAATGAATTCACACTCAGCGAATGGCTTGCTATGTTTTGGAATTTTTGTGGGACAATACATAGCTAGCTCTTGCAATTCAGTAATTTGCTGAATGCAGTTTTGTGAACAGTCCTTGCTGCTTTTGCACCTGAGTAAGCAACTCTTTTGATGCACTTGCCCTCAGCTCAGGAGACATATTCCTATGTTTCTCTGCATGCTTCGTCTCGAAGTGTCGGAACAAGTTGTAATCTTTCAAGACAGTGATGCTCTCCTTGCACACAAAATACACAGCTTTCCCTAATTCCCCAATAAATAAATATTCCACTGTTGCTGGAAAACCTGAAATGCATTGTTTACTTTCTTTTTCTTTTAAATCTTAGAAAACATATTTTTGCGCAATTTCTAGCTCGCTACTATTTGTAACTGTGACGTGTGTGTCAGCCTGCCTGTCAGTGTCGCCAACTCCTCATTAAGGAAAGTAGCTATTGGCTGTCGTAAATGACGTCATCAGCTAATGTGCATAATTCGCCACGTGAATGTAATTGTGATGGACGCTGTAGGAGATAGGAATAACGGTGTTGGCAGAGACAAAAAAAGTGAGTAAAAAAACACCCTAAATATGTTTAGAACTACAAATGAACTTTCTTCTGTCGATTCTTGTTTTTCTTTTCATGGCACAATTCCAACCCTCCTCCTTTAGCCGGGCTTGGGACCGGCAACAGCGACCTAAAAGAGACACTGGCGGAGTTACTTCGTTTTTTATTTTATTTTTAATTTTTAATTTTTTTTATTGTATTTTTCTTAATGTCTTAATCAACACTAATCCCACAGCTCAACACTAACCCCACAGCTCAACACTAATCCCATAGCTCAACACTAACCCCACAGCTCAACACTAACCCCACAGCTCAACACTAACCCCACAGCTCAATAATAACCCCACAGCTCAACACTAACCCCACAGCTCAATACTAACCCCACAGCTCAACACTAACCCCACAGCTAAACACTAACCCCACAGCTCAACACTAACCCCACAGCTCAACACTAACCCCACAGCTCAACACTAACCCCACAGCTCAACACTAACCCCACAGCTCAACACTAACCCCAAGCTCAATACTAATCCCACAGCTCAACACTAACCCCACAGCTCAACACTAACTCCCACAGCTCAATACTAATCCCACAGCTCAACACTAACCCCACAGCTCAACACTAACCCACAGCTCAACACTAATCCCACAGCTCAACACTAACCCCACAGCTCAATACTAATCCCACAGCTCAACACTAATCCCCACAGCTCAATACTAACCCCACAGCTCAACACTAATCCCACAGCTCAACACTAACCCCACAGCTCAACACTAACCCCACAGCTCAACACTAACCCCACAGCTCAACACTAACCCCACAGCTCAACACTAACCCCACAGCTCAACACTAACCCCACAGCTCAACACTAACCCCACAGCTCAACACTAACCCCACAGCTCAACACTAACCCCACAGCTCAATACTAATCCCACAGCTCAACACTAATCCCACAGCTTAAAACTAACCCCACAGCTCAACACTAACCCCACAGCTCAACACTAACCCCACAGCTCAACACTAATCCCACAGCTCAACACTAACCCCACAGCTCAACACTAATCCCACAGCTGAACACTAACCCCACAGCTCAATACTAACCCCACAGCTCAACACTAACCCCACAGCTCAACACTAACCCCACAGCTCAATACTAATCCCACAGCTCAACACTAACCCCACAGCTCAATACTAGTCCCACAGCTGAACACTAACCCCACAGCTCAACACTAACCCCACAGCTCAACACTAACCCCACAGCTCAATACTAATCCCACAGCTAACACTAACCCCACAGCTCAATACTAATCCCACAGCTCAACACTAACCCCACAGCTCAATACTAACCCCACAGCTCAACACTAACCCCACAGCTCAACACTAACCCCACAGCTCAACACTAACCCCACAGCTCAACACTAACCCCACAGCTCAACACTAACCTCACAGCTCAACATTAAACCCACAGCTCAATACTAATCCCACAGCTCAACACTAACCCCACTGCTCAATACTAACCCCACAGCTCAACACTAACCCCACAGCTCAACACTAACCCCACAGCTCAATACTAACCCCACAGCTCAACACTAACCCCACAGCTCAACACTAACCCCACAGCTCAACACTAACCCCACAGCTCAAATACTAACCCCACAGCTCAACACTAACCCCACAGCTCAACACTAACCTCACAGCTCAACATTAAACCCACAGCTCAACACTAACCCCACAGCTCAACACGAACCTCACAGCTCAACATTAAACCCACAGCTCAATACTAACCCCACAGCTCAACACTAACCCCACAGCTCAACACTAACCCCACAGCTCAACACTAACCCCACAGCTGAACACTAACCCCACAGCTCAACACTAACCCCACAGCTCAACACTAACCCCACAGCTCAACACTAACTCCACAGCTCAACACTAACCCCACAGCTGAACACTAACCCCACAGCCCACCACAAACCACTACACTACAATGCATCCAGCCCCAGCTCAGCCCAGTGAGAGCCCACCTTACGACCTCCCTAATCGATAACTGGGCCGGGTGCCACTCAAGGCCTCTCTTCCCTGCTGCCCCAGTACTCTCAGACAAAGAGGTGAGCAGAGGAGTGGAAGTGAGAGGAGACCCTGCCCTGTGCTCCACTCCCTCCTGCCAGGCAGGGTGCCTCTGGCCTCACACCCCCCTCCCCGTGCCAACCTCCATACCCACGAACCTTGCTGCCCACCCACCATGCCACAGCTCCTTCCCCCTGCTGCTAAATTATTGATCCTGACCTATCACCCTGACTCACAGGTGCCCCTGGCTGGAGAGGTGGGGGCAGGAGAAAGAGGGGGCAGAAGAGGGGGGGGGCAAGAGAGGGTGGTAGGAAAAGGGGGCAGGAGAAGGGGCAGGAGAGGAGTACCAGACAGTAGTAGGAGAGGGGGTAGGAGAGGAGGGCAGGAGAGGGGGTAGGAGAGGAGGGGGCAGGAGAGGGGGTAGGAGAAGAGGGCAGGAGAGGAGTACCAGACAGTAGTAGGAGAGGGGGTAGGAGAGGAGGGCAGGAGAGGGGGTAGGAGGAGGGGAGGGCAGGAGAGGGGGGTAGGAGAGGAGGGCAGGAGAGGGGGCAGAAGAAGAGGACAGGAGAGGGGGCAAGACAGTAGTAGGCGAGGGGAGTAGGAGAGGAGTGCAGGAGAACAGGACAGGAGAGGAGTACCAGACAGTAGTAGGAGAGGGGGTAGGAGAGGAGGGCAGGAGAGGGGGAAGAAGAAGAGGACAGGACAACAGGACAGGAGAGGAGTACCAGACAGTAGTAGGAGAGGGGGTAGGAGAGGAGGGCAGGAGAGGGGGCAGGAGAAGAGGACAGGAGAGGGGGGTAGGAGAGGAGGGCAGGAGAGGGGGCAGGAGAAGAGGACAGGAGAGGGGGCAAGACAGTAGTAGGCGAGGGGAGTAGGAGAGGAGGGCAGGAGAGGGGGTAGGAGAGGAGGGCAGGAGAGGGGGTTAGGAGAGGAGGGCAGGAGAGGTGGGTAGGAGAGGAGAGAGGAGGGCAGGAGAGGGGGTAGGAGAGGAGGGCAGGATAGGGGGTAGGAGAGGAGGGCAGGAGAGGGGGCAGAAGAAGAGGACAGGAGAGGGGGCAAGACAGTAGTAGGAGAGGGGACTAGGAGAGGAGTGCAGGAGAAGGGGAGTAGGAGAGGAGTGCAGGAGAACAGGACAGGAGAGGAGTACCAGACAGTAGTAGGAGAGGGGGTAGGAGAGGAGGGCAGAAGAAGAGGACAGGAGAGGGGGCAAGACAGTAGTAGGAGAGGGGAGTAGGAGAGGAGTGCAGGAGAAGGGGAGTAGGAGAGGAGTGCAGGAGAACAGGACAGGAGAGGAGTACCAGACAGTAGTAGGAGAGGGGGTAGGAGAGGAGGGCAGGAGAGGGGGAAGAAGAAGAGGACAGGACAACAGGACAGGAGAGGAGTACCAGACAGTAGTAGGAGAGGGGGTAGGAGAGGAGGGCAGAGAGGGGGCAGGAGAAGAGGACAGGAGAGGGGGTAGGAGAGGAGGGCAGGAGAGGGGGCAGGAGAAGAGGACAGGAGAGGGGGCAAGACAGTAGTAGGAGAGGGGAGTAGGAGAGGAGGGCAGAAGAAGAGGACAGGAGAGGGGGCAGAAGAAGAGGACAGGAGAGGGGGCACATGCACTGGGGGGTTCTCCTCTACACACCACTGGCATTGGACCCATTAACAGTCCACCTCACAGCACCGCATCGATCAGGAACACAGCCTCTTTGTTGGTCTGCTGGGGTGTGTTTCCCTCCTTCCTCTCTCACATTAATTTACCCCCCTCCCCTACCATCGCCGCCAGGCACAAGGTAGTGGAGTGTGTTTGCATGAGGGGTATGGTGTTATTTAGGTGTTTACCTGGCACTTGCCCGTGCGGACGTCATAGGGGCGACCGAGCCCTGGTGGCCCCCGCGGCAACACGGCGAATTCGGTTGCAGTTGCCCACCATGTATAACCTGAAACAGACAGGAAGCACGTTGGAAACACAATACAATCACACAGTAGAAACTTGTGTTTCCTCTGTATTTTATTTTGTTTTGTGGAGTGTGTGTGTGTGTGTGTGTGTGTGTGAGGGGCGGGGGTGGGCGTTCCAGGGTCACCCCCCCCAGGGAATTGAAATACTGAGTTCTGGTGACTTTTTAAAAGCCATTCCTCTCCAAAAGTGATTAAAATAAAATGATGCCAACACCATCTAAAATATAATTTCCACCTTCAGAAATATGCCCAATAACATATTGGTACAATTATTTGTTCAGATTATACCTTATTCACGGTCCATATTATCATTACTATTAGCAATAAGCATTAATAGCAATAAGCATTATCACTAGTAAACATATATATTTTTTTTTATGTGGCAGCAACGATTTATTATATTATTATTATACACATTTTTATTTACAATGACGGCCTACCAAAAGGCCTCCTGCAGGCATGGGGTCTGAGATCATCCGCGGCTTCCAATTGGCTCATTCATCCCCCCTCCTCTCCCCTGTAACTATTCCCCAGGTCGTTGTCTAATCATTCCTCCTCTCCCCTGTAACTATTCCCCAGGTCGTTGCTGTAAATGAGAATGTGTTCTCAGTCAACTTACCTGGTAAAATAAAATAAAAAGTGAATTTGTAGAATTTCTTTCCCTCTTAATGCATTTCAGTCAAATAATTGTGTTGTGACAAGGTAGGGGTGGTATACAGAAGATAGCGCTATTTAGTAAATGTCAGGGTGTGTAATTCTGTCAGGGTGTGTAATTCTGCCAGGGTGTGTAATTCTGTCAGGGTGTGTAATTCTGTCAGGGTGGGTAATTCTGTCAGGGTGTGTAATTCTGCCAGGGTGTGTAATTCTGCCAGGGTGTGTAATTCTGTCAGGGTGTGTATGAAGGCGAATTCAGGTGCAGGAGAGCAGAGTATGATTAAATAAAGCAAACTTTATTATAGTTCCAAACCGGCAACAACAACAACCAAACAAACACGCAAAAAAAAAACGGAACAATAAAGTAAAGTGCTTAACGAACATCACATGACATGAAAACAATTACATACAAAACATGATGGGAAACAGAGGGTTAAATACAAGTAGATTGATTGGGGAAATGAAAACCAGGTGTGTATGAAAACAAGACAAAACAAATGGATATATGAACACCAGGTGTGTATGAAAACAAGACAAAACAAATGGATATATGAACACCAGGTGTGTATGAAAACAAGACAAAACAAACGGATATATGAACACCAGGTGTGTATGAAAACAAGACAAAACAAATGGATATATGAACACCAGGTGTGTATGAAAACAAGACAAAACAAATGGATATATGAACACCAGGTGTGTATGAAAACAAGACAAAACAAGATATATGAACACCAGGTGTGTATGAAAACAAGACAAAACAAATGGATATATGAACACCAGGTGTGTATGAAAACAAGACAAAACAAATGGATATATGAACACCAGGTGTGTATGAAAACAAGACAAAACAAATGGATATATGAACACCAGGTGTGTATGAAAACAAGACAAAACAAATGGATATATGAACACCAGGTGTGTATGAAAACAAGACAAAACAAATGGATATATGAACACCAGGTGTGTATGAAAACAAGACAAAACAAATGGATATATGAACACCAGATGTGTATGAAAACAAGACAAAACAAATGGATATATGAACACCAGATGTGTATGAAAACAAGACAAAACAAATGGATATATGAACACCAGATGTGTATGAAAACAAGACAAAACAAATGGATATATGAAAAATGGAGCAAGACAAAACAAATGGCTATATGAAACCAGGTGAAAGACAAAACAAATGGATGAACACCACAAGGAGAAAACAAGACAAAACAAATGGATATATGAACACCAGAACGGAAAACGCCCGGACTAGAGAGGAGCCGACGTGGACAGTGTGTATGAAAACCAAAACGGCGCCCGGACAAGGAGAGGGAGCCGACGTGACAGTACCCCCCAGAACGGCGCCCGGACAAGGAGAGGAGCCGACGTGACAGTACCCCCTGAATGGCGCCCGGACAAGGAGAGGAGCCGACGTGACAGTACCCCCCCCGGACAAGAACGGCGCCCGGACAAGGAGAGGAGCCGACGTGACACAGTACCCCCCCTGAACGGTGCCCGGACAAGGAGAGGAGCTGACGTGACAGTACACCCCCTGAACGGCGCCCGGACAATGAGAGGAGCCGACGTGACAGTACCCCCCTGAACGGCGCCCGGACATGGAGAGGAGCCAACGTGACAGTACCCCCCCCTGAACGGCGCCCGGACAAGGAGAGGAGCTGACGTGACAGTACCCCCCCTGAACGGCGCCCGGACAAGGAGAGGAGCTGACGTGACCGTACCCCCCCCGGGCGCCCGGACAATGAGAGGAGCCGACGTGACAGTACCCCCCCCTGAACGGCGCCCGGACAAGGAGAGGAGCCAACGTGACAGTACCCCCCTGAACGGCGCCCGGACAAGGAGAGGAGCCGACGTGACAGTACCCCCCTGAATGGCGCCCGGACAAGGAGAGGAAATCGTAACAGTAAAAGACCAAGTCCATATTATGGCAAGAATCAGCTCAAATAAACAAAGAGAAACGACAGTCCATCGTTACTTTAAGACATGACGGTCAGTCAATCCGGAACATTTCAAGAACTTTGAACATTTCTTCAAGTGCAGTTGTAAAAACCATCAAGCGATATTGATGAACCTGGTTTTCATGAGGACCGCCACAGGAAATAGAAGACCCAGAGTTACCTCTGCGGCAGAGGATAAGTTCATTAGACTTACCAGCCTCAGATTGCAGCCCAAATAAATGCTTCACACAGTTCAATAACAGACATCTCAACATCTACTGTTCAGAGGAGACTGTGTGAATCAGGCCTTCATGGTCAAATTGCTGGAAAAAAAACATCACTAAAGGACATCAATAATAAGAAGAGACTTGCTTGGGCCAAGAAACACGAGTAACTGATATTAGACCGGTGGAAATCGGTCTGATGAGTCCAAATATGAGATTTTTGGTTCCAACCATTGTGTCTTTGCGAGACGCAGAGTAGGTGAATGGATGATCTCCGCATATGTGGTTCCCACCGTGAAGCATGGAGGAGAAGGTGTAATGGTGTGAGGGTGCTTTGCTGGTGACACTGTCTGTGATTTATTTAGAATTCAAGGCACACTTAACCAGCATGGCTACCACAGCATTCTGCAGCGATACGCCATCCCATCTGGTTTGCGCTTAGTGGGACTATCATTTGTTTTTCAACAAGACAATGACCCAACACACCTCCAGGCTGTGTAAGGGCTATTTGACCAAGAAGGAGAGTGATGGGGTGCTGCATCAGATGACCTGGCCTCCACAATCACCCGACCTCAACCCAATTGAGATGGTTTGGGATGAGTTGCTCAGCATATGTGGGAACTCCTTCAAGACTGTTGGAAAAGCATTCCAGGTGAAGCTAGTTTAGAAGATGCCAAGAGTGTGCAAGGCTGTCATCAAGGCAAAGGGTGGCTAATCTAAAATATATTTATATTTGTTTAACACTTTTTTGGTTACTACATGACTCCATATATGTTATTTCATAGTTTTGATGTCTTCACTATTATTCTACAATGTAGAAAATAGTACAAATGTAAAAAAATAAAAAACATAAACTTGAGTAGGTGTATCCAAACGTTTGGCTGGTACTGTAGACTACTGTGACGTGTCTATGACAGTGTGCAGCAGGGACAGGCAATGGTGTAAGAGACAAGACAGGACACGGACACACAGGATATGACTACTTACTCGAAGACAGCAAGGAAACATTCTTTCAGCCCTTTCTTCTTCACCAGAGAGCCTTCGTTGCAGTACATGATGATATCCATTACCTAGAGGAAGGAAAGATAAACACCTAGAAGTAAGCAGCCTTCCAGCCTCCATTACTAATGTTGCTGCCACATATTCCAAACTAAAAGGTAGACTTCAGAACTAAAGTCAAAATAAAGTCAAATATTTTTTTTTGTGGCATTGTTGAAGGGAGATCCCAGGTCTCAGACAGTCTCATCTCCACCATCAGGTCTCAGACAGTCTCATCTCCACCATCAGGTCTCAGACAGTCTCATCTCCACCATCAGGTCTCACCTCCACCATCAGGTCTCACCTCCACCATCAGGTCTCACCATCACCATCAGGTCTCAGACAGTCTCACCTCCACCATCAGGTCTCAGACAGTCTCATCTCCACCATCAGGTCTCAGACAGTCTCACCTCCATGATCAGGTCTCAGACAGTCTCATCTCCACCATCAGGTCTCAGACAGTCTCACCTCCACCATCAGGTCTCAGACAGTCTCACCTCTACCATCAGGTCTCAGACAGTCTCATCTCCACCATCAGGTCTCAGACAGTCTCATCTCCACCATCAGGTCTCAGACAGTCTCATCTCCACCATCAGGTCTCAGACAGTCTCACCTCCACCATCAGGTCTCAGACAGTCTCATCTCCACCATGAAGTCTCAGACAGTCTCACCTCCACCATCAGGTCTCAGACAGTCTCACCTCCACCATGAAGTCTCAGACAGTCTCATCTCCACCATGAAGTCTCAGACAGTCTCACCTCCACCATCAGGTCTCAGACAGTCTCACCTCCACCATGAAGTCTCAGACAGTCTCACCTCCACCATCAGGTCTCAGACAGTCTCACCTCCACCATCAGGTCTCAGACAGTCTCATCTCCACCATCAGGTCTCAGACAGTCTCACCTCCACCATCAGGTCTCAGACAGTCTCATCTCCACCATCAGGTCTCAGACAGTCTCATCTTCCCCATCAGGTCTCAGACAGTCTCATCTCCACCATCAGGTCTCAGACGGTCTCATTTCCACCATCAGGTCTCAGACAGTCTCACCTCCACCATCAGGTCTCAGACAGTCTCACCTCCACCATCAGGTCTCAGACAGTCTCACCTTCACCATGAGGTCTACTACGTCAGTGGGCATCATCTCTATGAGGATATCTATGACCCCCCCTCCCCCAACACACACACACACACACACACACACACACACACACACACACTCTCTCTCTCTCTCTCTCTCTCTCTATCTCTCTCTCTCTCTCTCACCTCGACCAATAGGTCTACTACGTCAGTGGGCATCTTCTCGATGAGGATATCTATGACCCCACCTCCCCCAACACACACTCTCTCTCTCACCTTGACCAATAGGTCTACTACGTCAGTGGGCATCTTCTCTATGAGGATATCTATGACCCCACCTCCCCCAACACACACTCTCTCTCTCACCTTGACCAATAGGTCTACTACGTCAGTGGGCATCTTCTCGATGAGGATATCTATGACCCCACCTCCCCCAACACACACTCTCTCTCTCACCTTGACCAATAGGTCTACTACGTCAGTGGGCATCTTCTCTATGAGGATATCTATGACCCTTCGGATCTCTGTCTTAGTCTGGGTCAGAGAGATGGTGTGGACATTCTGCTGTGACTGAGAGTTAGCCTGCATGGCTGTGTGTCATTGGACCTAACACAGCAGAAAAGAAATATTACATGTTTATTTCATTGTATTACCTATTGCATATGTAATTATTCACAATTGATTTGATTCCTAATCGTTTATTTGAGGATAACAAATTTAGCAGCATTTGATAAAGGAGAAGAATGACTTTTCTGAAGCTGTGGAGAGAGAGAGGGGAGACAACATGGGGACATGAACAACACGAGGTCGGGTCTCACCTCTCTCTAGTTGCAATGAAGGCGGGTGGTCTGGCAACGAGAGACAGCGCGTGGCGTGCCGAGCGGGCCGAGTCGGCCGCTGGGTTGAGGAGGAGGAGGGAGGAGGAGGCCCATTGTGATGCTAACCAGGCAGCAGGGCGAAGACAGCCGGAGGGAGGGAGGGAGGGAGGGAGGGAGGGAGGGAGGGAGGGAGGGAGGGGGGAGGGAGGGTCAGGGAGGGTTAGGGAGGGAAAAAGAGAGAAAAGAATGAGGGAAGCGTTAAAAACAGAGTGAAAAGATTAGACACGTGTCAGGACAAGGTCAACGGGATCACTCACACTGAACTGGGAACAATGGACTTCCAAAATGCACAATAATTAGGCCCTGCCCTTGGTGACTCAGCATCCGTCCGTCAGCCAGGCAACGTCACACACAGGGCCTTGTACGGACTCACACACACACACTTACTCAAACACACACACACGGGCCCATGCCACTAGCTAGCCATGGAAATTGAGAATAGTTGGTGCTGTCTGAAATGGAGTGCCAGTGGCCCCCTTGTTAACAACTGATCTGAGTGGGGGACCAGGTGAATCGGGATTAGGAGGGGGTTAGGGGTAACGGACCAGGTGAATATGGGTTAGGAGGGGGTCAGGGGTAACGGACCAGGTGAATATGGGTTAGGAGGGGTTAGGTGTAACGGACCAGGTGAATATGGGTCAGGAGGGGGCAGGTTAGGGGTAACGGACCAGGTGAATATGGGTCAGGGGTAACAGACCAGGGAATATGGGTCAGGAGGGGGGTTAGGGGTAACGGACCAGGTGAATATGGGTCAGAGGTAACAGACCAGGTGAATATGTGTCAGGAGGGGGTTAGGGGTAACAGACCAGGTGAATATGGGTCAGGGGTAACAGACCAGGTGAATATGGGTCAGGAGGGGGTTAGGGGCAGTTTGAGGTAGGGGAGCAGAGGGGTGAACCACTTCAAAGGTTCAGGGCTTATTGTGAGTGGGAGGCTACGCTCCTCTGCTCTTTAGACAAACGGCTAATCTGTCCTCCAACATTGTCCTTATCCCCCCTCCCCTCCAGTCCAGCCTGTCCCTGCCCCCCAGCCCAGCTCAGCCAGGGTGCCCCCCAGCTCAGCCTTTCCCTGCCCCCCATCACCCATCAACACACGGCCCAGTGCACTAGTGTTCCACTCAGCAGGACGACCGTGGTCTGGACTCCTCAAGGTCAAACAGCACAAGTTTAACCAACACATATTCAGCACAGCGTTCTGTATCAGAAAATAGGCTGCACTCTATGAAGCACTCGTTTAATTTTATTTTTCCTTTATATGGGGCGGCAGGTAGCCTAGTGGTTAGAGTGTAGAGGTGGTAGGTAGCCTAGTGGTTAGAGTGTAGAGGTGGTAGGTAGCCTAGTGGTTAGAGTGTAGAGGCGGCAGGTAGCCTAGTGGTTAGAGTGTAGAGGTGGCAGGTAGCCTAGTGGTTAGAGCGTTGGACTAGCAACCGGAAGGTTGCAAGTTCAAACCCCCGAGCTGACAAGGTACAACTCTGTCGTTCTGCCCCTGAACAGGCAGTTAACCCACTGTTCCTAGGCCATCATTGAAAATAAGAATTTATTCTTAATTGATTTACTTAAATAAAGGTAAAATTAAATATTTTACTAGGCAAGTCAGTTAACAACAAATTCTTATTGTCAATGACGGCCTAGGAACAGTGGATTAACTGCCTGTTCAGAATGACAGATTTGTACCTTGTCAGCTCAGGGGATTTGAACTTGCAACCTTTCGGTTACTAGTCCAACGCTCTAACCACTAGGCTACCCTAAAGACCTCCCTGCATAAACTTCCACCGTACCTTTCATTTGTTAACTCACAGACGTATGAGATACCAAACCTCTCAGGGATGGCTAACTCCGAGATCCCTTCGATATCCAGTTCGGTAAATCTGCTTTTCGTTGACATGTTTACCGCATGTTTATAACATGTTATATGACTTGTCAGTGAGTCTATCCAAGAGAACACACACCGAACAAAAATGTAAACAACATGTCAAGTGTTGATCCACTGTTTCATGAACTAACATATAAATGTTCCATAGACACAAAAAGCTTATTTCTCTCAAATGTCGCGCACAAATTTGTTTACATCCCTGTTAGTGAGCATTTCTCCTTTGCTAAGATAATCCATCCACCTGATAGGTGTGGCATATCAATAAGCGTATTAATTAGCATGATCATTACACAGGTGCACCTTGTGCTGGGGGCAATAAAAGGCCACTCTAAAATGTGCAGTTTTGTCACACAATGCCAGAGATGTCTCAAGTTTTGAGGGAGCATGCAACTTGCATGCTGATTGCAGGAATGTCCACCAGAGTCGTTTCCAGATAATGTCAATTTCTCTATCATAAGCCGCCTCCAATGTAATTTTAGAGAATTTGCCAGTATGTCCAACCGGCCTCACAACCACAGACCACGTATAACCACGCCATCCCAGGACCTCCACATCTGGCTTCTTCACCTGTGGGATCGTCTGAGACCAGACACCCGGACAGCTGATCAAATTGTGGGTTTACACAACCAAAGAATTTCTGCACAAACTGTCAGAAACCGTCTCAGGGAAGCTCATTTGCGTGCTCTTCGTCCTCACCAGGGTCTTGACCTGACTGCAGTTCGACGTCGTAACCGACTTCAGTGGGCAAATGCTCACCTTCGATGGCCACTGGCATGCTGGAGAAGTGTGCTCTTCACAGATGAATCCCGTACCGGGCAGATGGCAGACAGTGTGTATGGCGTCGTTTGGGCGAGCGGTTTGCTGATGTCAACGTTGTGAACCGAGTGCCCCATGGTGGCAGTGGGTTATGATATGGGCAGGCATGAGCTACGAACAACCAACACGGTTGCATTTTATCGATGTCAATTTGAAGTGACAGATATACCGTGACGAGATCCTGAGGCCCATTGTCGTGCCATTCATCCACCACCATCACCTCATGTTTCAGTATGATAATGCACGGCCCCATGTCGCAAGGATCTGTACACAATACCTGGAAGTTGAAAATGTCACAGTTCTTCCATGGCCTGCATTACTCACATGACATGTCACCCATTGAGCATGTTTGGGATGCTCTGGATCTACATGTACAACAGCATTTTTCCAGTTCCCGCCAATATCCAGCAACTTCGCACAGCCATTGAAGAGGAGTGGGACAACATTCCACAGGCCACAATTAAAAGCCTGATCAACTCTATGCGAAGGAGATGTGTCGGGCTGCATGAGGCAAATGGTGGTCACACCAGATACTGACTGGTTCTCTCATCCACGCCCCTACCTTTTGTTTTAAAGGTATCTGTGACTAACAGATGCATATTTGTATTCCCAGTCATGTGAAATCCATAGATTAGGACCTAATTCATTTATTTCAATTGACTGATTTCCTATGAAAAGTAACTGAATTTGTTGCATTTGTAGGTGTAGGAAACATGGGTAAGTCAAGCCAATGTCTCAGTATAAACAAAACACATGAATTTATTGTCAAGATACAGTATGCATGTTTATTACATTTTTGAATTTTTATTTAACATATAACTAGGCAGGTCAGTTAAGAACAAATTCTTATTTTACAATGACGGCCAACCCCCGACCAAACCCAGACGACGCTGGGCCAACTGTGCACCACCGTATGGGACTCACAATCACTGCCTGTTGTGACACAGCCTGGAATCGAACCAGGTGGTCTGTAGTGATGCTTCTAGGACTGAGATGCAGTGCCTTTAGACCGGTGCGCCACTCAGGAAAGCCCCATGTAGGCCTTACAGACCAATCGATGTCACGCTTGTACAGTAGCTAAGACGGGTAGGTCAGGGCCTGTATTCACAAAGTGTCTAAAGAGAAGGAGTGCTGGTCTAGGATCAGTTTGACCTTGTAGATGATAAGGAATGAGATTAGACAGACAAATGGGGGCCTGATCCTAGATCAACACTGTTGTTTAGCAGTAGGGCTGTCTTCTCTGCCCAGGTGAAGCTGTGTGGAGAGCAACAGACTTAAACCCAGGCTTCCCCTGCCAGCTGTCAGCCGCTGTGATTGGATCAGAGAGATCATATTAATAAGAGATCATATTGATAAGAGATCATATTAATAAGAGATCATATTGCTCGTCACTTTCAAACACATCTCAGCTTGGTAAAAACACATACACACACAAACACCAAAACGCTCATCTTTCTCCCTCTCTCTTGCACACCTGGTTTTGTGGACGTTAAGGATCCTCAACTACATATTTACAGGATAGAGGAATAGATCACACACACACACACACACACACACACACACACACACACACACACACACACACACACAGACAAACACGCACACACAGACACACAATGATTGATTATTTGTGAGCTAGAAGGGAGTGGAAAATATCTATTACCCCAGTCACATGGCTTGACTCATTGGTGACCTGGCACATATATAGTCCTGGTGCAGCCACAGACATGGTACAGACCTGGTACAGACCTGGTACAGACCTGGTACAGCCACAGACCTGGTACAGACCTGGTATAGCCACAGACCTGGTACAGACCTGGTACAGCCAAAGACCTGGTACAGACCTGGTACAGAACTGGTACAGAACTGGTACAGACCTGGTACAGACCTGGTACAGAACTGGTATAGACCTGGTACAGAACTCGTATAGACCTGGTACAGAACTGATATAGACCTGGTACAGAACTGGTACAGAACTGGTATAGACCTGGTACAGAACTGGTATAGACCTGGTACAGAACTGATATAGACCTGGTGTCTAGAACAGAACAGACACGAGTCTGTTGGCTGGTTTCTAGAACAGAACAGACACGAGTCTGTTGTCTGGTGTCTGGAACAGAACAGACACGAGTCTGTTGTCTGGTGTCTGGAACAGAACAGACACGAGTCTGATGTCTGGTGTCTGGAACAGAACAGACATGAGTCTGTTGTCTGGTGTCTAGAACAGCGCTGGACCCTGTTCACACTATTGGTGCTGACCCAATGCTGGTGGATTTGTAATCAGGGCAGCTACAGTACGTAAAGCTTCTTGGTTTGGCTCGGCTTAGTAGTGTGAAACACATTGGGTAGAGTTATAGGGGATATACTGGGTGTCAAGCCTAAGCCCAGATTGGGGGAGGGGAGGGGGTCACAGCCTAGTCCAGATTATGGGGGAGGGGGGGGCACAGCCTAGTCCAGATGGGGGGGTGGGGGGGGGTTCCTCTGCGGAGATGGGAGAACCTTCCAGAGAGACAAACATCTTTGCAGCACTCCATCAATCAGGCCTTTATGGTAGAGTGGCCAGATGGAAGCCACTCCTCAAATCAAATCAGTAAAAGGCACATGACAGTCCGCTTGGAGTTTGCCAAAAGGCACAGGACAGTCCGTTTGGAGTTTTCCAAAAGGCACATGACAGTCCGCTTGGAGTTGGCCAAAAGGCACATGACAGACAGTCCGCTTGGAGTTGACCAAAAGGCACATGACAGTCCGCTTGGAGTTTGCCAAAAGGCATATGACAGTCCGCTTGGAGTTGACCAAAAGGCACATGACAGTCCGCTTGGAGTTTGCCAAAAGGCATATGACAGTCCGCTTGGAGTTTGCCAAAAGGCACCTAAAGAATTCTCAGAATATGAGAAACAAGATTTTCTGGTCTGATGAAATCAAGATTGAACTCGTTTTAGTTGATACATTTTATATCTGAAATATAGCCTTACTATTTTAATTTCCAACAATATATGAATGAACAACTGTATCTATTTTGAAAAATATATTGAACAAATTCCCTCCAAGGGAAAAATAACATGATGTACAGTAAAATACGTCAACATACAGTATCTGATAATGCTCTGATAATGCTCTGATAATACTCTGATAATGTTCTGATAATGCTCCGATAATGCTCTGATAATGCTCCGGCAATGTACCGATAATGCTCTGATAATGCTCGGGCAAAGATCTGATAATGCTCCGGTGATGCTCCGATAATGTGCTGATAATGCTCCGGTAATGCTCCGATAATGCTCCGGTAATGCTCCGGTAATGCTCTGATAATGCTCCGGTAATGCTCTGATAATGTTCCGGTAATGCTCTGATAATGCTCCGATAATGCTCCGATAATGCTCCGATAATGCTCTGATAATGTTCCGGTAATGCATGGTCCATACCATATGTTTCTTAAAACAAAGGGACATGTACTCCTTTAGATACATCATATACATTTCATTTCTTTAGTCAATTTTCTGAAACGAAGTCAGAGGCAATTCAAACAATACGGGCTAATGCTTACACACACACACACACACACACACACACACACATACACATACACACACACACACACACAATCCTTCAATGTACATATTGATGTGTCTGATTCTGAACATCCAGAATCACACACATCATTATGTAAATTAAAAGATTGCTTGATATCAGTATCATAGCCTAGCCTAGCTGTTGTTGTTGAAAGAACATTTCCAAAGCGATATTTAACATTGGACAGTGTATTTTTACAGGTATTTAAGTTTACTACAATATTATTATGATAAAGGCAGACAATTGTTTTTAATAAAATATGATATCTAACATGATATATATATATATATTAAACTGTAATCTTAAGCATTTCATTCATTCAAAATGATTTGCTATTCCCCCTAGGACCTAGATTGATAAGATAGTATATTCTATAACATGTTTACGTTTAAAATTATGCATTTTACACATTTCTATAACCAATAACACAGAAACAACTGAATTTATATATATATTTATACAAATAACTCTTTCTCTCTCTTTATCCTTCTCTCTCTCTCTCTCTCTCTCTCTCTCTCTCTCTCTCTCACACACACACACACAAACACACACACACACGCACACATAACTTAAAAATTATTATTTTAAAAGTTCAGATATGAAATGGTATTTATTCGGTTATACAAAGTGTGTGTACGCCATGTGTCTCATTGTGAGGAAGTGCTCAGATCTTTCCCTGTGGACAAGGGATTATTTGAGAGATGAGTGATTTACATGAATCGGACTAACAGCCATTCCCTTTGTTAGATAACTATCCACCTGTTTGTCAATACACTCAGTTCAAAGATGCAGCCGGTCAGGCATACGATACACATGTAAGACTCCTCACCAGCAATATATCTAAATAGCCAGTCAGGTATACGCATATGAATAAATAAAGGATAGGCCATACAGAGTACAGAGGAGAAGAGAGTGTGTGTGTGCGTGCGTATGTGGGTATAATGTTGACTTTTTCTTCACACACTGCTCTCTGTCCAGCAGTGTGTAGTCCCTATGATTTCCAACATTATTTCATTTCATTATTGGCCTGATTCTCCACAAAATATGAATAATTCTGCTTTATATATCTACTGATACTCGCATATCGTTCCTATAAACCACTAATTATATTCTGCCTTGTATCATTGATCTTCTTCCGTGGCTTCTGTTGCTGTAACTTAAAGGCCAATGTCAGTCAAAAAAATGTGATTTCCCATGTTTTATATATATTTCCACACTATGAGGTTGGAGTAATACTGTGAAATTGTGAAAATTATGATAATGCACTTTTAGTGTAAGCCGTTTTTTAAAAGACCACCTGAAATTTCATCTTGTTTTGATGGAGTTTTGTCTTTCCATGGGGACATCACCATGAGGTAAATTCATTATTCGTTATAGATCAGGTATGAAAATAGAAGACAGATTAGTCTATCAAATAACATTTCACAAAAATATTATACAAATATACTAAAGGAAAAATATACACAAACAATTCATTATCTGATGAAACTGCTTTAGAAAGGGGCACAAGACAGGGATGTCCTCTCTCCCTCCTCTTGTTTGCACTGGCAAAAACGCAACAGGTATGAGTATTGGTTAACATTGTCACGTGTGCTCCCTCTCCGGCCTCTAGGTCACCAGGCTTCTCGTTATGGCGCACACCTGTCACCATCGTTACACACATCTGCGCATAATGACACTCACCTGGACTCCATCACCCCCTTGATTACCTTCCCTATATCTGTCACTCCCTTTGGTTCCTTCCCCAGGCGTCATTGTTTCTGTTTCGTGTCTGTACATTGTTTGTGGTTCTTATTTTGTATTACGTTGTGTTTATTTATTAAAACGCTCACTCCCCGAACTTGCTCTCAGCCGACTCTCAGCGCACTCGTTACAAACATGAATATAAACAACACTTATTTGCCAACAATGTCTTGATATACCTGCCTAATTTTGAAAACTCAATGCCCCCTTGTTGAAAAAAATGGGGGAATAATCTACAGTGCCTTGCGAAAGTATTCGGCCCCCTTGAACTTTGCGACCTTTTGCCACATTTCAGGCTTCAAACATAAAGATATAAAACTGTATTTTTTTGTGAAGAATCAACAACAAGTGGGACACAATCATGAAGTGGAACGACATTTATTGGATATTTCAAACTTTTTTAACAAATCAAAACCTGAAAAATTGGGCGTGCAAAATTATTCAGCTCCCTTAAGTTAATACTTTGTAGTGCCACCTTTTGCTGCGATTACAGCTGTAAGTCGCTTGGGGTATGTCTATCAGTTTTGCACATCGAGAGACTGAAATTTTTTCCCATTCCTCCTTGCAAAACAGCTCGAGCTCAGTGAGGTTGGATGGAGAGCATTTGTGAACAGCAGTTTTCAGTTCTTTCCACAGATTCTCGATTGGATTCAGGTCTGGACTTTGACTTGGCCATTCTAACACCTGGATATGTTTATTTTTGAACCATTCCATTGTAGATTTTGCTTTATGTTTTGGATCATTGTCTTGTTGGAAGACAAATCTCCGTCCCAGTCTCAGGTCTTTTGCAGACTCCATCAGGTTTTCTTCCAGAATGGTCCTGTATTTGTCTCCATCCATCTTCCCATCAATTTTAACCATCTTCCCTGTCCCTGCTGAAGAAAAGCAGGCCCAAACCATGATGCTGCCACCACCATGTTTGACAGTGGGGATGGTGTGTTCAGGGTGATGAGCTGTGTTGCTTTTATGCCAAACATAACGTTTTGCATTGTTGCCAAAAAGTTCAATTTTGGTTTCATCTGACCAGAGCACCTTCTTCCACATGTTTGGTGTGTCTCCCAGGTGGCTTGTGGCAAACTTTAAATGACACTTTTTATGGATATCTTTAAGAAATGGCTTTCTTCTTGCCACTCTTCCATAAAGGCCAGATTTGTGCAATATACGACTGATTGTTGTCCTATGGACAGAGTCTCCCACCTCAGCTGTAGATCTCTGCAGTTCATCCAGAGTGATCATGGGCCTCTTGGCTGCATCATTTAGAGGGACGGCCAGGTCTTGGTAGATTTGCAGTGGTCTGATACTCCTTCCATTTCAATATTATCGCTTGCACAGTGCTCCTTGGGATGTTTAAAGCTTGGGAAATCTTTTTGTATCCAAATCCGGCTTTAAACTTCTTCACAACAGTATCTCGGACCTGCCTGGTGTGTTCCTTGTTCTTCATGATGCTCTCTGCGCTTTTAACGGACCTCTGAGACTATCACAGTGCAGGTGCATTTATACGGAGACTTGATTACACACAGGTGGATTGTATTTATCATCATTAGTCATTTAGGTCAACATTGGATCATTCAGCGATCCTCACTGAACTTCTGGAGAGAGTTTGCTGCACTGAAAGTAAAGGGGCTGAATAATTTTGCACGCCCAATTTTTCAGTTTTTGATTTGTTAAAAAAGTTTGAAATATCCAATAAATGTTGTTCCACTTCATGATTGTGTCCCACTTGTTGTTGATTCTTCACAAAAAAATACAGTTTTATATCTTTATGTTTGAAGCCTGAAATGTGGCAAAAGGTCGCAAAGTTCAAGGGGGCCGAATACTTTCGCAAGGCACTGTAAGAGTGTGCAAAGCTGTCATCAAGGCAAAGGGTGGCTACTTATAAGAATCTCAAATATAAAATATATTTTGACTTGTTTAACACTTTTTTGGTTACTACATGATTCCATATGTTATTTCATAGTGTTGATGTCTACACTATTATTCTACAATGTAGAAAATAGTAAAAATAAAGAAAAACCCCAGAATGAGTAGGTGACTTTGGTCGCCAGCTGGACGGTGTTTCCTCCGACACATTGGTGCAGCTGGCTTCCGGGTTAAGCGAGCAGTGTGTCAAGAAGCTGTGTGTTCTTGGCTGGGTTGTGTTTCGGAGGACGCATGGCTCTCGACCTTCCCCTCTCCCGAGTCTATTGGGGAGTTGCAGCGATGGAACAAGACTGTAACTACCAATTGAATATCACAAAAATATATAAAAAAATAAGAACACTATATCAATTATGGAAGAAAAACAAATAGATTCTACAATAACCAATATCACTCCCTAAAAACACAATCCTATGGAACAATCCTTGAATAACATCAGAATTCACAGATAAATTGGTACACATGGAAAACTAAAGCCATAGAAACCGTAAATTAACTGCTAATAGGCAATACAATTATTTCCATGACAGAATTAAAAATACATTTTGGACTGACCAACGTAGACATTTTCAAATACATGCAACTTAAAAGTTTTCTATGACAAAATGTAAATCAGATTTTTTTTGGACATGTTGAGGGAATCCTATTTGAGTCAGAAAAGGATACTCATATGACAGCTGGATGGCAGCTCCCCGCACCACCCCACCCTGCCCTGCCCCCTGTAGTCATGGTTTCCTCCCTCCAGCTGGATCGCAGCTCCCCACTTTGTTTGTTGACACTACTGATGTGTGAGGAAAAAGGGTCGGATGAATGAAGAAATATTTTTTTGCCAAATACATTTTCCAAAATTGTTATGTCTGTGAAATGTTAAGTTGTCAATTGTCTTTGGCCTATGTATAAAAACTTGTATAAAAATCATACATTTTTTATATATATAAATAACATTACTTGCATAATTTCTGATCCTTATATATATATATTTTTTTTTTGCATTATTATTATTTTTATTATTGTTTTTTTTTACAGACATTATGATTCAACAACCACTCCTGGACCTGACTCCAAATTAATGCTGTTGGCAGAACACTGCTTCAGTATGAATGGGAGTCTATAGACTGTTATGGGTACTTGGTAATTGGCTGCTCTTCACTAGCTAACTAGAAATATGTTTAGATGTACAATCAGGCCTCTCCCTAGGATGTTCTGCCAAGGTGGTGCTCCCATTCATCTTCTGCACATCTACCATTCCACTGTTTAATTGCTATATTGTAATTACTTCGCCACCATGGCCTATTTATTGCCTTAACTCCCTTATCTTACCTCATTTGCAGTCACTGTATATAGACTTTTTGTTTTC
The DNA here is from genome assembly GCF_018296145.1 of Oncorhynchus tshawytscha. Classification (NCBI taxonomy): domain Eukaryota; kingdom Metazoa; phylum Chordata; class Actinopteri; order Salmoniformes; family Salmonidae; genus Oncorhynchus; species Oncorhynchus tshawytscha. Next base: position 7,169,360 of record NC_056437.1, read on the forward strand.
TTTTGTTCTGTGTTGTTGTATGTGTCGAATTGCTAAGCGTTTATGTTGGCCAGGTTGCCGTTGTAAATGAGAACTTGTTCTCAACTAGCCTACCTGGTTAAATAAAGGTGAAATAAAATTAATAAAAAATAAATAAAAAGTAGGCCTAAGGTTGGTTCTAATGAAAAAGTGTATATTATGTGAATATTCTTTGGAAAATGTCAACTTAATGTTAATGTTTGGGGAGAAAATTCAGAATAATTCCATGACTGGGTGCAATGTAGGTTGGTTCTAATGAAAAAGTGTATTTTATGTAGTAGTCTATTTTACTGAAGGCTATTTGGAATATGAAACAACTGAACTACTGTAAGCCTATATGAGTTTGTGACCTAATCCCATTAAGTTTGGTCTGACTACGAGGCAACCATTCATTCAACACGCCTTGTTGTCATTGGTGACCTGACTATTATGGCATCATTAGCAGCCTACGGTTGATCTCCAGCTATTTGACGAGGACAGATCCACAACTGATTCATGAACATAGGATTGCTAATCTTCAACAGTCTGACATAACTTCCTGTGAAGGACGGTATTAGTGGCACAGCTCTCTCTGCCACATGTCGGGTTTCCATCCACACAGTGACGCACACTGAACTACCCCGACACCATGTTTCCTTGCTCGTTAATGCACTCGTGCATAATACCATGGCGGAGATCAAAGGATGTGCGGGCAGCAAAGTGTTCTTGCTTAGTTGACTAAATGCTGTAGATAACTACCTCCAACGTAATGACGCCTTGGCAAAGGAGCTACAATATCATATTGATTATGTGCTTGACTAACACGTAACAATTTTGGAAAATGTATTTGGCAAAAAAGTTATTTCTTCATTCATCCGACCCTTTTTCCTCACACATCAGTAGTGTCAAAAAACAAAGTGGGGAGCTGCCATCCAACTGGAGGGAGGAAACCATGACTACGGGGGGCAGGGCAGGGTGGGGCGGGGAGCTGCCATCCAGCTGGAGGGAGGAAACCATGACTACGGGGGCGGGGCGGGGAGCTGCCATCCAGCTGGAGGGAGGAAACCATGACTACAGGGGGCGGGGCGAGCTGCCATCCAACTGGAGGGAGGAAACCATGACTACAGGGGCGGGGCGGGGGGGAGTTGCCATCCAGCTGGAGGGAGGAAACCATGACTACGGGGCCGGGCGGGGAGATGCCATCCAGCTGGAGGGAGGAAACCATGACTACAGGGGGCGGGGCGCTGCCATCCAACTGGAGGGAGGAAACCATGACTACAGGGGGCGGGGCGGGGAGCTGCCATCCAGCTGGAGGGAGGAAACCATGACTACAGGGGGCGGGGCGGGGAGCTGCCATCCAGCTGGAGGGAGGAAACCATGACTACAGGGGGCGGGGCGGGGAGCTGCCATCCAGCTGGAGGGAGGAAACCATGACTACAGGGGGCGGGGAGCTGCCATCCAGGTGGAGGGAGGAAACCATGACTACAGGGGGCGGGGTGGGGAGCTGCCATCCAGCTGGAGGGAGGAAACCATGACTACAGGGGGCGGGGCGGGGAGCTGCCATCCAGCTGGAGGGAGGAAACCATGACCTCAGGGGGCGGGGCGGGGAGCTGCCATCCAGCTGGAGGGAGGAAACCATGACCACAGGGGCGGGGCGCGGAGCTGCCATCCAGCTGGAGGGTGGAAACCATGACTACGGGGGCGGGGCGGGAAACTGCCATCCAGCTGGAGGGAGGAAACCATGACTACGGGGGCGGGGCGGGAAACTGCCATCCAGCTGGAGGGAGGAAACCATGACTACGGGGAAGGGGGCAGGGGGCTGCCATCCAGCTGGAGGGAGGAAACCATGACTACGGGGAAGGGGGCAGGGAGCTGCCATCCAGCTGGAGGGAGGAAACCATGACTACGGGGCCAGGGCGGGGAGCTGCCATCCAGCTGGAGGGAGGAAACCATGACTACGGGGAAGGGGCGGGGAGCTGCCATCCAGCTGGAGGGAGGAAACAATGACTACGGGGGCCAGGGCGGGGAGCTGCCATCCAGCTGACTACAGGGGCGGGCGCTGCCATCCAACTGGAGGAAACCATGACTACAGGGGCGGGGTGGGGAGCTGCCATCCAGCTGGAGGGAGGAAACCATGACTACGGGGAGGGGGGGCAGGGAGCTGCCATCCAGCTGGAGGGAAGAAACCATGACTACAGGGGGCGGGGCGGGGAGCTGCCATCCAGCTGGAGGGAGGAAACCATGACCTCTGGGGGCGGGGCGGGGAGCTGCCATCCAGCTGGAGGGAGGAAATCATGACCTCAGGGGCGGGGCGGGGAGCTGCCATCCAGCTGGAGGGAGGAAACCATGACTACAGGGGGCGGGGCGCGGAGCTGCCATCCAGCTGGAGGGAGGAAACCATGACTACAGGGGGCGGGGCAGAGCGGAGCGTGAAACTGCCATCCAGCTGGAGGGAGGAAACCATGACTACGGGGGCAGGGCGGGGCGGGGAGCTGCCATCCAGCTGGAGGTAGGAAACCATGACTACAGGGGGCGGGGCGCGGAGCTGCCATCAAGCTGGAGGGAGGAAACCAAGACTACGGGGGGTGGGGCAGAGCGGAGCGGGAAACTGCCATCCAGCTGGAGGGAGGAAACCATGACTACGGGGAGCGGGGCATTGAGCTGCCATCCAGCTGGATGGAGGAAACCATGACTACGGGGGCGGGGCGGGGAGCTTCCATCCAGCTGGAGGGAGGAAACCATGACTACAGGGGCGGGGCGCGGAACTGCCATCCAGCTGGCGGGAGGAAACCATGCCTACGGGGCGGGGAGCTGCCATCCAGCAGGAGGGAGGAAACCATGACTACAGGGGGCGGGGCGGGGTGCTGCCATCCAGCTGGAGGGAGGAAACCATGACTACAGGGGGTGGGACGGGGAGCTGCCATCCAGCTGGAGGGAGGAAACCATGACTACAGGGGGCGGGGCGGGGAGCTGCCATCCAGCTGGAGGGAGGAAACCATGACTACAGGGGGCGGGGCGCAGAGCTGCCATCCAGCTGGCGGGAGGAAACCATGCCTACGGGGGCAGGGCGGAGCGGGGAACTGCCATCCAGCTGGAGGGAGGAAACCATGACTACGGGGGGGGCAGGGAGCTGCCATCCAGCTGGAGGGAGGAAACCATGACTACGGGGCGGGGCGGGGAGCTGCCATCTAGCTGGAGGGAGGAAACCATGACTACAGGGGGCGGGGGGGGAGGTGCCATCCAGCTGGAGGGAGGAAACCATGACTACGGTGGGCGGGGCGGGGAGCTGCTCAGAAGCTATTTTTGTTTCTTTTCTTCTTTTTTACCATTACAGTAAAGCTACTTAATTGTTGCCCGGAAATGATTTGATATTGAGATAAAAACAGCTGGATTGGACCTTTAACATAAAGCTAAGAGGGTCTTTCTTCTGAAATAGCTGTTAAACTGCAATAGTTTCATCATCAAAAAGCAGTAAGGTGTTTTGAATCTAGTAAAACCACAATAAATATTTTATAATATTTTTCAATAGCTACTTTATAATCACTATGAGTTTCAGCTGCAATAACACACACACATCTGTTTTTTCCATTCTTTAAATCTCTTTTGCAAACTTACACATGTTCAACGTGATATAATTGCAAAAAAGGTGTTTTATGTCCACACTGTAAATGGGATATATAATGTGTGTGTGTGTGTGTGTGTGTGGACTGAATTGTAGTGGTTAGCTTGAAATAAACACGGATCATTATCAGAGACTGATAACTTCAATATATATATATATTTTTTTACTTTAAGAAGGCGTTGCTAAAATTAGATAAATAGTGTAGCTAGGTACATGCTAGGTACATGCTAGATGCATGCTAGGTACATGCTAGGTGCATGCTAGATGCATGCTAGGTACATGCTAGACGCATGCTAGATGCATGCTAGGTACATGCTAGATGCATGCTAGATGCATGCTAGGTACATGCTAGGTACATGCTAGGTACATGCCTGATGCATGCTAGGTACATGCTAGATGCATGCTAGGTACATGCTAGATGCATGCTAGGTACATGCTAGATGCATGCTAGGTACATGCTAGATGCATGCTAGGTACATGCTAGATGCATGCTAGGTACATGCTAGATGCATGCTAGGTACATGCTAGATGCATGCTAGACATGCTAGATGCATGCTAGATACATGCTAGATGCATGCTAGATACATGCTAGGTACATGCTAGGTACATGCTAGATGCATGCTAGATGCATGCTAGATACATGCTAGGTACATGCTAGATACATGCTAGGTACATGCTAGGTACATGCTAGATACATGCTAGGTACATGCTAGGTACATGCTAGAATACATGCTAGATACATGCTAGGTACATGCTAGATACATGCTAGGTACATGCTAGGTACATGCTAGATACATGCTAGGTACATGCTAGATACATGCTAGATGCATGCTAGGTACATGCTAGGTACATGCTAGGTACATGCTAGATACATGCTAGATGCATGCTAGATACATGCTAGGTACATGCTAGATGCATGCTAGGTACATGCTAGATACATGCTAGATGCATGCTAGATACATGCTAGATACATGCTAGATGCATGCTAGGTACATGCTAGATACATGCTAGGTACATGCTAGATACATGCTAGATACATGCTAGATACATGCTAGGACATCTTCCACAAGAACATGTTTACATTTCAAACAGAAAGGGCTTGAAGTTAAATTGTATATAGTGGATGTGTACTGTGTTGACTTGTTCCTCTGCGAATTCAGCGATCGTCAAGTAACACTGACATATCCATCCTTGTTATGTTGTTAAGAGGAGCACTTTCTACACAATACGAAAAACGATCATTCATTGGACAATGCAGACGTCTTCATGCGTGTTCCTAATCTATAAAGGGTTTGCATTTATCTTGATACAATGTTCTTGGCCCTGTGATTCTCAATGTGATTTCATTGAACTATTATTTAATAACATAAGTATTTATTTCATAGTGTGATAATATGAAGAATCTTTGACACATAATTGGTATAAACGTTTTTAGTTGCTGGATTTACAGTTTTTGAGTAAGATCCTGGGGTGTGACTGTGTTATCTTAGCCCGTGTAGCATTTAGACTGTGATAAAGCCTCACACACACCTTACCTCGCTTCACACACACCACTGTCAAATAATTAAACCATGCATGGTTGAGAGAGAGAGAGAGAGAGAGAGAGAGACAGAGAGACAGAGACAGAGACAGGGACAGAGACAGAGTGAAAGGGAGAGGGAGAGGGAGAGAGAGAGAGATCGAGAGAGAGAGATAGAGAGAGGTGTTCAGACCATAGGCTTAGCCACAGTGCCACCTATACTCGTGTGTTAGAATAGGAAATTAATGTTCTAGCGCCCAGCCGCCTGCCTGCCTGGATGCCTGCCTGCCTGGATGCCTGCCTGCCTGGATGCCGAGGCCAGATAATTTGACTAGAGAGGGATACAGCAGGACAAAGTAGCTGGCTTTATGACTACAGCAAAACAACACACCCACTGAAAGTGTGTCTACATGTCTGTGTTATATGATACAAACACAAGTAACTGCTCAAATAATTATTTAAAACACCTGAAAAAATATTTATTTAATTTATTGCATTCAATTCTAACAACTCAGTCCTATTTTTTCATAATGTTTTTGGAGTGTTGGTTTTTAAACTGAGGTGGAGTACAGCAGTAGGACGACACAGTGGTCCTAAGTATCAAAGTGATGCATCATGGTAAATAAACAAGACAGACAGACTGACTGAATGTCCCCTCTGCTGCATTAGGCCGATCCTCCGGCCAATACCCTGAGCAACGGCTTCAAAAACAGAAGGACCAAAAAAATAACACAGGAATTATCTTTTCAAACCTCCCCCCCCAAATATATTCAATAACATACACAAAAAACATAGCAACTGCTAATGTGCGAACGTTGGGTTGTTGCATTCTTTCAGACCACATTCTCTGCTTCTCCATATTCCCATCACTAAAAATCCCCGTGCCCTTTTCACAGGGCTGATAAGTCAATTTTGTGCCGTAAAAACGCAGACTTAGTCTCCGATCTGTGTCTGGGGTCACAGGGAGCATCATCGTCATCCACTCAATGACTCATAGACAGGAGGAAGGCCACAAACATGTCCAGTGGGGTTGATGTGTGTGTGTGTGTGTGTGTGTGCATACATGCAAGTATGTGTGAGGGGGAGGGCGGGGGGGACTGCTACAGATCTGACAGGAGGAGGGTGGGGGGCTGCTACAGATCTGAGGGGAGGAGGGTGGGGGGCTGCTACAGATCTGAATGGGAGGAGGGTGGGGGGCTGCTACAGATCTGAATGGGAGGAGGGTGGGGGGCTGCTACAGACCTGAGGGGTGGAGGGGGGCTCCTGTCACGTCCTGTCCTGTCTTGCCTGGGGAACATTTTGTTGTTTGTTTGTGACCTCTCTAAGTGCATCCATGGGTTCGACTCGCTCTGTGCATCAGCCTCTCTCTCTTAACGCTAATAAACCCTGAAAAATTACTGCCATTTTGGGCTAACCGTATTAGCACACGCAACACGAAAAAGGCAGACATATTTATACTCATAATAAATTTGTTAAGATAGGGTTTCATCTTAATTGCATAATCTGATGTTGGTAGCATTTTTCATTGGTTGTCTTACTGCTGGGAGTAACCTCGTTTGCAGGGCTGTGAGGGGTAGGTTAGGGGCTGTGTGTGTGTGTGCGTGCGCCAGTGTGTGTGTTTGTGTGTGCGCCAGTGTGTGTGTGTGTGTGCGTGCGCCAGTGTGTCTGTGTGTGTGTGTGTGTGTGTGTGTCTGTGTGTGTCAGTGTGTGTGTAGGCTAGCCAGGCAGACAGATAGGGCTCTACTCTACACAGAAAGGTCTCCTCTCTGCCCCGCCTGTCATCCAGCAAGGCAGACATCATTACATCATATTAATGCTCCCCAATCACATTACAGCCGTGGTTTCATCATTCAGTGTGTCAGACGCTGTGCAGGCAGGCAGCCCGTCCTGCTGTGCTGTGTGGTGTCTGTCTGGCAGAACGGAGGGGAGAAAAGCAGGGGTGCTTTTCCACTGCGGTGGAACAGGGTGTGTGCATAGGGGGGACCAAGGTGGAATAGGAGGGACCAAGGTGGAATAGGGGGGACCAAGGTGGAGTAGGGGGGACCAAGGTGGAGTAGGGGGGCAAGGTGGAGTAGGGGGACCAAGGTGGAATAGGGGGACCAAGGTGGAATAGGGGGACCAAGGTGGATTAGGGGGTGGCCAAGGTGGAGTAGGGGGACCAAGGTGGACTAGGGGGACCAAGGAGGAGTAGGGGGACCAAGGTGGAATAGGAGGGACCAAGGAGGAGTAGGGGGGACCAAGGTGGAATAGGAGGGACCAAGGTGGAATAGGAGGGACCAAGGTGGAGTAGGGGGACCAAGGTGGAATAGGAGGGACCAAGGTGGAGTAGGGGGACCAAGGTGGAATAGGAGGGACCAAGGTGGAATAGGGGGACCAAGGTGGAATAGGGGGACCAAGGTGGATTAGGGGGACCAAGGTGGAATAGGGGGACCAAGGTGGAATAGGAGGGACCAAGGTGGAGTAAGGGGGACCAAGGTGGAATAAGGGGGACCAAGGAGGACCAAGGTGGACCAAGGAGGACTAGGGGGACCAAGGTGGAGTAGGGGGACCAAGGAGGACCAAGGTGGACTAGCAGGGACCAAGGTGGAATAGGGGGACCAAGGTGGAATAGGGGGACCAAGGTGGACTAGGGGGACCAAGGTGGAGTAGGGGGACCAAGGAGGACTAGGGGGACCAAGGAGGACTAGGGGGACCAAGGAGGACTAGGGGGCCAAGGTGGACTAGGGGGACCAAGGAGGACTAGGGGGACCAAGGAGGACCAAGGTGGACTAGGGGGACCATGGTGGACTAGGGGGACCAAGGTGGACAGGGGGACCTATCTAGGACTCCTACTAATGGTTTTGGAGTCAAACAACTAACTACAGCTATCACCCACATAACAACATTACTATTGTCCACAGCTATCACCCACAACAACATTACTATTGTCCACAGCTATCACCCACACAACAACATTACTACTGTGTACAGCTATCACCCACATAACAACATTACTATTGTCCACAGCTATCACCCACACAACAACATTACTACTGTGTACAGCTATCACCCACATAACAACATTACTATTGTCCACAGCTATCACCCACACAACAACATTACTATTGTCCACAGCTATCACCCACATAATAACATTACTACTGTGTACAGCTATCACCCACATAACAACATTACTATTGTCCACAGCTATCACCCACATAATAACATTACTACTGTGTACAGCTATCACCCACATAACAACATTACTACTGTCCACAGCTATCACCCACATAACAACATTACTACTGTCTAGTGCTGTAGTCTAGATTTCAGAGTGGAGTAATTGCCACTCAAGCTGCACTCAAGGAGTGTATGTCGTGTGTGTAAGTGTGTGTGTGTGTGTGTGTGTGTGTGTGTCTGTATGCATATACATGTGCGTTATCCCAACCTACATATACAAATTACCTGGACTAACCTGTACCCCCCCGCACATTGACTCTGTACCGGTACCCCTTGTATATAACCTCCACATTGACTCTGTACCGGTACCCCCTGTATATAGCCTCCACATTGACTCTGTACCGGTACCCCCTGTATATAGCCTCCACATTGACTCTGTACCGGTACCCCCTGTATATAGCCTCCACATTGACTCAGTACCGGTACCCCCTGTATATAGCCTCCACATTGACTCAGTACTGGTACCCCCTGTATATAGCCTCCACATTGACTCAGTACTGGTACCCCCTGTATATAGTCTCCACATTGACTCTGTGCATGTGTGTTTGTGTATACGTATGAGTGTGTGTGTGTACTCTCCACTCTCCAGCTGTTTCTCTGCGTCGACACACAGCACCAGTAGTCCCATGAGAACAGCGGACACCTCCATATAAGGCTCCCACACGGTGAAACCTCGACCAATCAGCTGTAGAGCGGATGCTGGGGGGGCTGGGGCGCTGCAGGAGGAGGAACGTCAGGACCTTACCTGGAGGAGGAAGAGTCAACAACAACAACAACATGAGTAAACAACAACATCAGTAAACAAAGACAATAACAATGGGTGGAGCTGTGGTGATGGTGGGGGGGGGGGGGGCAGGAGGTGGTCAGGGTACATCTCCAGGGCAACGCTCACACACAGTCTTTAGGAGACGACTCGTCACATTGTGTTGTACACCTGCTCTGCTGTCGGGCGGATGGATAGACAGACACAGACAGACAGCCTTTAATGCTCCTGTCATTATGTCCCAGTAATCACACTGTCACTAGAGAGATCGAGAGAAAGAGATTGAGAGAGATAGGGAGAGATATAGAGATGGAGAGAGAGAGAGAGAAATAGAGAGATAGGGAGCGATAGAGTGAGAGAGAGAGAGAGAGAGAGAAAGGCCGCCGTAGGCAGACATGGCTCTCAAGAGAAGACAGGCTATGTGCTCACTGCCCACAAAATGAGGTGGAAACTGAGCTGCACTTCCTAACCTCCTGCCCAATGTATGACCATATTAGAGAGAGACATATTTCCCTCAGATTACACAGATCCACAAAGAATTCGAAAACAAATCCAATTTTGATAAACTCCCATATCTACTGGGTGAAATTCCACAGTGTGCCATCACAGCAGCAAGATTTGTGACCTGTTGCCACAAGAAAAGGGTAACCAGTGAAGGAATTTGTAATGTCTTTATTGTTTTGAAACTTCTGTATGTGTAATGTTTACTGTTAATTTTTATTGCTTATTTCACTTTATATATTCACTTTATATATTAGGAGAGGAGAGAGAGCAAGAGAGAGAGAGAGAGGAGAGAGAGAGCAGAGAGAGAGCAGAGAGAGAGAGAGAGAGCAAGAGAGAGAAAGAGAGAGAGAGAGCAAGAGAGAGAGCAAGAGAGAGAGCAAGAGAGAGAGCAAGAGAGAGAGCGACAGAGAGAGAGAGAGAGAGAGCAAGAGAGCAAGAGAGCAAGAGCGAGAGCGAGAGCGAGAGCAAACACCTGCCTGGAGGTGACAGCATTCCCTCCCACATATGCCCCACTAGGCACAACTATGACAACATAACCAACAAAAATGGGTCACAACTCCTGCAGCTCTGTCGCACGCTGGGTATGTACATAGTCAACGGTAGGCTTCGAGGGGACTCCTATGGTAGGTACACTTATAGCTCATCTCTTGGCAGTAGTACTGTAGACTACTTTATCACTGACTTCAACCCAGAGTCTCTCAGAGCGTTCACAGTCAGCCCACTGACACCCCTATCAGACCACAGCAAAATCACAGTCTACTTAAACAGAGCAATACTCAATCAATGAGGCATCAAAGCCAAAGGAACTGAGTAACATTAAGAAATGCTATAGATGGAAGGAATGCAGTTTGGAAACCTACCAAAAAACAATTAGGCAACAACAAATTCAATCCCTTTTAGACAATTTCCTGGGTAAATCATTCCACTGTAATAGTGAAGGTGTAAACTTGGCAGTAGAAAATCTTAACAGTATATTTGACCTCTCAGCTTCCCTATCAAATCTAAAAATCTCAAATAGAAAACCAAAGAAAATTAACAATAATGACAAATGGTTTGATGAAGAATGCAAAAATCTAAGAAAGAAATTGAGAAACCTGTCCAACCAAAAACATAGAGACCCGGAAAACCTGAGTCTACGCCTTCACTATGGTGAATCACTAAAACAATACAGAAGTACACTACGGAAAAAGAAGGAACAGCACGTCAGAAATCAGCTCAATGTAATTGAAGAATCCATAGACTCTAACCACTTCTGGGAGAATTGGAAAACACAAAACAAACAACAACACAAAGAATTATCTATCCAAAATGGAGATGTATGGGTAAACCACTTCTCCAATCTTTTTGGCTCTATAACAAAGAATAAAGAGCAAAAACATATACATGATCAAATACAGATCTTAGAATCAACTATTAAAGACTACCAGAACCCACTGGATTCTCCAATTACATTGAATGAGTTACAGACAAAATAAAAACCCTCCAACCCAAAAAGGCCTGTGGTGTTGATGGTATCCTCAATGAAATGATCAAATATACAGACAACAAATTCCAATTGGCTATACTAAAACTCTTTAACATCATCTTTAGCTCTGGCATCTTCCCCAATATTTGGAACCAAGGACTGATCACCCCAATCCACAAAAGTGGAGACAAATTTTACCCCAATAATTACCGTGGAATATGCGTCAACAGTAACCTTGGGAAAATCCTCTGCATTATCATTAACAGCAGACTCGTACATTTCCTCAACGAAAACAATGTACTGAGCAAATGTCAAATTGGCTTTTTACCAAATTACCGTACAACAGACCATGTATTCACCCTGCACACCCTAATTGACAACCAAACAAACCAAAACAAAGGCAAAGTCTTCTCATGCTTTGTTGATTTCAAAAAAGCCTTCGACTCAATTTGGCATGAGGGTCTGCTATACAAACTGATGGAAAGTGGTGTTGGGGGTAAAACATACGACATTATAAAATCCATGTACACAAACAACAAGTGTGCGGTTAAAATTGGCAAAAAACACACAAATTTCTTCACACAGGGTAGTGGGGTTAGACAGGGATGCAGCTTAAGCCCCACCCTCTTCAACATATATATCAACGAATTGGCACGGGCACTAGAAAAGTCTGCAGCACCCGGCCTCACCCTACTAGAATCCGAAGTCAAATGTCTACTGTTTGCTGATGATCTGGTGCTTCTGTCACCAACCAAGGAGGGCCTACAGCAGCACCTAGATCTTATGCACAGATTCTGTCAGACCTGGGCCCTGACAGTAAATCTCAGTAAGACCAAAATAATGGTGTTCCAAAAAAGGTCCAGTCACCAGGACCACAAATACAAATTCCATCTAGACACTGTTGCCCTAGAGCACACAAAAAACTATACATACCTTGGCCTAAACATCAGCGCCACAGGTAACTTCCACCAAGCTGTGAACGATCTGAGAGACAAGGCAAGAAGGGCATTCTATGCCATCAAAAGGAACATAAACTTCAACATACCAATTAGGATTTGGCTAAAAATACTTGAATCAGTCATAGAGCACATTGCCCTTTATGGTTGTGAGGTCTGGGGTCCGCTCACCGACCAAAACGGGACAAACACCAAATTGAGACTCCGCACGCAGAATTCTGCAAAAATATCCTCCGGGTACAACGTAGAACACCAAATAATGCACGCAGAGCAGAATTAGGCCGATACCCAATAATTATCAAAATCCAGAAAAGAGCCGTTAAATTCTATAACCACCTAAAAGGAAGCGATTCCCAAACCTTCCACAACAAAGCCATCACCTACAGAGAGATGAACCGGGAGAAGAGTCCCCTAAGCAAGCTGATCCTGGGGCTCTGTTCACAAACAAAAACACACCCTACAGGGCCCCAGGACAGCAACACAATTAGACCCAACCAAATCATGAGAAAACAAAAAGATAATTACTTGACACATTGGAAAGAATTAACAAAAAAACAGAGCAAACTAGAATGCTATTTGGCCCTACACAGAGAGTACACAGCGGCAGAATACCTGACCACTGTGACTGACCCAAAATTAAGGAAAGCTTTGACTATGTGCAGACTCAGTGAGCATAGCCTTGCTATTGAGAAAGGCCGCCGTAGGCAGACATTGCCCTCAAGAGAAGACAGGCTATGTGCTCACTGCCCACAAAATGAGGTGGAAACTGAGCTGCACTTCCTAACCTCCTGCCCAATGTATGACCATATTAGAGAGACATATTTCCCTCAGATTACACAGATCCACAAAGAATTCCAAAACAAATCCAATTTAGAAAAACTCCCATATCTACTGGGTGAAATTCCACAGTGTGCCATCACAGCAGCAAGATTTGTGACCTGTTGCCACGAGAAAAGGGCAACCAGTGAAGAACAAACACCATTGTAAATACAACCCATTTTTATGCTTATTTATTTTATCTTGTGTCCTTTAACATTTGTACATTGTTAAAACACTGTATATATAATATGACATTTGTGATGTCTTTATTGTTTTGAAACGTCTGTATGTGTAATGTTTACTGTTAATTTTTATTGTTTATTTCACTTTATATATTATCTACCTCACTTGCTTTGGCAATGTTAACACATGTTTCCCATGCCAATAAAGCCCCTTGAATTGAATTGAATTGAGAGCGAGAGAGAGAGAGTGAGACAGAGAGAGAGTGAGACAGAGAGAGAGCAAGAGAGAGCAAGAGAGAGTAGGAGAGAGAGAGAGAGAGAGAGGAGAGAGAGGAGAGAGAGAGCAAGAGAGAGAGAGCAAGAGAGAGAGGAGAGAGAGAGAGAGAGAGAGAGACAGAGAGAGAGGCAGCTTGCCATGTATGGATATGTTTCCTTCCAAGAGAAATCATATATTCAATGACGCCTATAATAGAGCAACAAAATAATATTTGCAACTTTTTAACTATTTAACCGTGAACTGACATCATTTATGTTTTTAGGTTGCTGAGGCCAGGACTGAAATGGGAAAAATATAATTATCCTAGAATACTCCTTGGTCTTGGAACAAGCTGCAAAAGACTGTAAAACTGGTGGAGAGGGTATAGCTGTCTTTATAGGGTAAAACGTTATTTTATGAATTGAGTTGTGTTCAGTTGTAGTGTATATAGACAACGACTACTTTCTGCTGAACTGTTGCCAGGTTTTCTAATCTCAAGAGACTTTCCTGGATAAAAAGAAAAGAAAAAGGTGGTCTTACTACCTTGTTCTCGGCACAGCAGTTTCAGGAATACAAACTTTGAACTGGCATATGTAATATAAAAAGAATCATACTGTATAACTGAACTGCAGAGTCTCTCTACCAGAAATACATTATCAGCATGAGAGACATGCATTATCAGCATGAGAGACATGCATTATCAGCATGAGAGACATACATTATCAGCATGAGAGGCATGCATTATCAGCATGAGAGACATGCATTATCAGCATGAGAGACATGCATTATCAGCATGAGAGACATGCATTATCAGCATGAGAGACATGCATTATCATCATGAGAGACATACATTCTCATCATGAGAGACATGCATTATCATCATGAGAGACATGCATTATCAGCATGAGAGACATGCATTATCAGCATGAGAGACATGCATTATCAGCATGAGAGACATGCATTATCATCATGAGAGACATGCATTATCAGCATGGGAGACATGCATTATCATCATGAGAGACATGCATTCTCATCATGAGAGGCATGCATTATCATCATGAGAGACATGCATTATCAGCATGAGAGACATGCATTATCAGCATGAGAGACATGCATTATCAGCATGAGAGACATGCATTATCATCATGAGAGACATGCATTATCAGCATGAGAGACATGCATTATCATCATGAGAGACATACATTCTCATCATGAGAGACATACATTCTCATCATGAGAGACATGCATTATCAGCATGAGAGACATGCATTATCATCATGAGAGACATACATTCTCATCATGAGAGACATGCATTATCAGCATGAGAGACATACATTCTCATCATGAGAGGCATGCATTATCATCATGAGAGACATGCATTATCAGCATGAGAGACATGCATTATCAGCATGAGAGACATGCATTATCAGCATGAGAGGCATGCATTATCATCATGAGAGACATGCATTATCAGCATGAGAGATATGCATTATCAGCATGAGAGACATGCATTATCATCATGAGAGACATGCATTATCATCATGAGAGACATGCATTATCAGCATGAGAGACATGCATTACCATCATTGCATTATCAGCATGGGAGACATGCATTATCATCATGAGAGACATGCATTCTCATCATGAGAGGCATGCATTATCATCATGAGAGACATGCATTATCATCATGAGAGACATGCATTATCAGCATGAGAGACATGCATTATCAGCATGAGAGGCATGCATTATCATCATGAGAGACATGCATTATCAGCATGAGAGACATGCATTATCAGCATGAGAGACATGCATTATCATCATGAGAGACATGCATTATCACCATGAGAGACATGCATTATCAGCATGAGAGACATGCATTCACGGCACAAAATGTTTTCAGATTCTCCGGTCATTTCAACTGCAATGATGGAGACCGACTGGAAAGTAGAGCTGTGAATTGAAGGGAGGAGTGGAGGAGGACTAACCCACTGACAACTGTGAGCACTGACCAGTAGCGTGCACACACTCACATACACAGTCACATACACACAGTCACAGACACACAGTCACATACACACAGTCACATACACACAGTCACATACACACACTCATTCAACTCACTCACTCATTCACTCTCCTCAGCAGCAGCATCAGTGGCGGCCATTTTACACAGAGCTCCAGCGTTACGGAGAGATTAGAGAGGTCGGACGGCGGGAGGGTGGATTGAGAAGGGAGGGAGAGAGAGAGGGAGCTGAGGGTGAAGGGAGGGAGAGAGAGAGGGAGCTGAGGGTGAAGGGAGGGAGAGAGAGAGGGAGCTGAGGGTGAAGGGAGTGCCTCGTCCACAGAGGTCAACTCACACATGACCTGGCATTTCAGAGAGAGAGAGAGAGAGCCACTGCAGGGCCAGATTGACCATTAAGGGTCCCCCAGCAGCAAGCTAGCATCTCCATACCCCTCCCCCCGCGCTGGTCAACAGTGTACGCTGTGTGTGAACACACAAGACATTATATACAGTATATATACAATGGGGTCAGTAACTATTGACACCCATGTCATCCAAAAAAGTTACTCAAATTCGTCATGAAGCACCCGGAAGCACCTGGAAGCACCTGGAAGCATCTGGATGCACCTGGAAGCACCCGGATGCACCTGGATGCACCTGGAAGTACCTGGATGCACCTGGATGCACCTGGAAGCACCTGGGCACCTGGAAGCACCTGGATGCACCTGGAAGCACCTGGATGCACCTGGAAGCACCTGGATGCACCTGGAAGCACCTGGATGCACCTGGATGCACCTGGATGCTCCTGGAAGCACCTGGATGTACCTGGAAGCACCTGGATGCACCTGGAAGCATCTGGAAGCACCTGGATGATCGTCGACTCTTGGAAGAATGTTCTATGGACAGATGAGTCAAAATTATAACTTTTTGTGTCATGCCTGGTGAAAACCAACGGTATCAACTGTCAAGCGTGGTGGTGGTAGTGTGATGGTTTGGGGTCCAGCGTGGTGGTGGTAGTGTGATGGTTTGGGGTCCAGCGTGGTGGTGGGTTTGGGGTCAGCGTGGTGGTGTGTGATGGTTTGGGGTCAGCATGGTGGTGGTAGTGTGATGGTTTGGGGTCCAGCGTGGTGGTGGTAGTGTGATGGTTTCAGCATGGTGGGGTAGTGTGATGGTTTGGGGTTCAGCGTGGTGGTGGTGGTGGTGTGATGGTTTGGGGTCCAGCGTGGTGGTGGTAGTGTGATGGTTTGGGGTCCAGCGTGGTGGTGGTAGTGTGATGGTTTGGGGTCCAGCATGGTGGTGGTAGTGTGATGGTTTGGGGTCAGCATGGTGGTGGTGTGATGGTTTGGGGGTCAGCATGGTGGTGGTAGTGTGATGGTTTGGGGTCAGCATGGTGGTGGGAGTGTGATGGTTTGGGGTTCAGCATGGTGGTGGTAGTGTGATGGTTTGGGGTCCAGCATGGTGGTGGTAGCATGTGATGGTTTGGGGTCCAGCGTGGTGGTGGTAGTGTGATGGTTTGGGGTCAGCATGGTGGTGGTAGTGTGATGGTTTGGGGTCAGCATGGTGGTGGTAGTGTGATGGTTTGGGGTTCAGCATGGTGGTGGTAGTGTGATGGTTTGGGGTCCAGCATGGTGGTGGTAGTGTGATGGTTTGGGGTCCAGCGTGGTGGTGGTAGTGTGATGGTTTGGGGTCAGGTTTGGGGTCATGGTGGTGGTAGTGTGATGGTTTGGGTTTCAGCATGGTGGTGGTAGTGTGATGGTTTGGGGTCCATGGTGGTGGTAGTGTGATGGTTTGGGGTCATGGTGGTGGTAGTGTGATGGTTTGGGGTCCAGCGTGGTGGTGGTAGTGTGATGGTTTGGGGTCAGCATGGTGGTGGTAGTGTGATGGTTTGGGGTCAGCATGGTGGTGTGTGGTTTGGGGTCAGATGGTTTGATGGGTCAGCATGGTGGTGGTGAGTGTGATGGTTTGGGGTCAGCATGGTGGTGGTAGTGTGATGGTTTGGGGTCCAGCATGGTGGTGGTAGTGTGATGGTTTGGGGTCAGCATGGTGGTGGTAGTGTGATGGTTTGGGGTCCAGCATGGTGGTGGTAGTGTGATGGTTTGGGGGGTCCATGGTGGTGGTAGTGTGATGGTTTGGGGTCAGCATGGTGGTGGTAGTGTGATGGTTTGGGGATGTTTTGCTGCCTCAGGACCTGGACGACTTGCCTTAATAGAAGGAACCATGAATTCTGCTCCGTATCAGAGAGTTCTACAGGAGAATGACAGGCCAACAGTCTGTGGGCTTAAGTGCAGCTGGGTCATACAGCAAGACAATGATCCAAAACACACAATCATGTCTACATGAAAATGGCTATAAAGCAACACATTTGAAGTTTTGGAACGGCCTAGTCAAAGTCCAGACCAAATCTCATGTGAGATGTTGGTGGCAGGACTTGAAACGAGCAGTTCGTGATTGAAAACGTACAAAAGTCGCCGAGTTAGAGCAGTTATGCCAAAATTCTTCGACAGCGACGTAAAGAGACCGATCAACAACTACAGGTGTCACAACCCGTTATTGAGTGTACAGGTACTTTTTTCCGCAAATGCGGCATTGGTTGTTCCATAACTTTGTTCATGAAATAAATGAAATAAGTATTTCATTGTGGTGTTATTTGTTCACTCAAGTTAATAATATTAGAAAGTTGAGACAATTAGACCTGATTGGTTTAAATGCTGTGTGGAACGTAAATAGATAGATCTGACTGGTTTAAACGCTGTGTGGAACGTAAATAGATAGATCTGACTGGTTTAAACGCTGTGTGGAACGTAAATAGATAGATCTGATTGGTTTAAACGTTTTCACGCATTGCAAAAAAAAATATATGGATTCTCATTTTGACGCCAAACCCCACCACTGGTTTGCTCTATGTTCATGTCATCTGACCATAGCACTGCCTGGAGTTTGCTTCCACTTGTCCAGGGGGCCCTTGTTAAGGTCAATGGCATCATAAACTTGACCAAGTACCATGGTATTTTACATTATGAAGCTTACCATATTTCCCCTAAAAACAGTTGAGCCAGCCATGCGGGTTTTTTGGTAAATAGCACAACGGTAGAAAGCAGGAGCTGGTGATTCCCATATCAACGAGTCTCTGTTGTGCGGCGAGTTGATGAAGTTACACTTGAATGCAATTCACTACTAAATGTTTGCCATCAGCTATATTAGAACGGCTTTCTGCCATGTTTGAGAGGTCAAAAGCATTCCACACAGCGTTTAAACCAATCAGATCTATCTATCCACATTCCACACAGCGTTTAAACCAATCAGATCTATCTATCCACATTCCACACAGCGTTTAAACCAATCAGATCTATCTATCCACATTCCACACAGCGTTTAAACCAATCAGGTCTATCTATCCACATTCCACACAGCGTTCAAACCAATCAGATCTATCTATTTACGTTCCACACAGTGTTTTTTTTTTTTTGAGGGGACGGGATTCGTGTTACTGGGGGGGTAATTATGAATTATGAATTATTTTAACAAAACACCACATCTGTAATTGTAGAGCAGTCAGAATCTGTCATGTCAGAAATATGAATAATAATTCATATTCCAGCTAGAATGAATCTACTGTTTGGTGAACTCCAAGGTCCTCTGATAATACTAGTCCCGTGCGAATCGACATCCCTGTGTTTTGAGAGAAATGTCTGAGTTTGACAGGCGTTACTCACGGTTCGAGCATGATAACAATAACTGATTCGACAAAATTGAACAAAGTGATGTGCATGGCCTATATGTGAAGGACCTACGTGTATCAACTTTTTTTTTGTTTTTGATCGTGTGTTTTGTGTGTATGAATTGAATATTGCCCGAATGCATCAGTAAAAAAGAATATGCCTATTTAATGTAACCCTCGCTGTTAATAAATCACAAAGCAGCATACGGCTGACCTATATTTGTAAAAACGATAAATTCACTTTCGCATCCATGGCCTTAAAACGCGTCTCATGTGCACTGTTTAGCTCACGTCTGAAGGCCGGAGGGCATTTAGACACGTCTACTGCGGATCGATAAAATATCCTAATGATTATGATCACACTTCCTCAATTCAAATATTATGGCGACACCATACCAAAGATAGTTTGGTATGGTTTAGAAATCTTGGGAACCAAGCTCGAGGTATCAGTGTAACCCTGTTATCGTCTGGATTTCCGTCATTACCTCCAGGCTTTTTTATAACTGTCAATTCATTAAAAAAAAATATAAAAAATAAAAAATAATTACAGGGAGAAGTTTGAGGAAAAAAACATTTTTTAAATCGTCCTCTGGAATAACGGACGTTTATTAATTAAATAACCAACGTTCTCTAGGAATACTAGTCCCGTGCAAATAGGGCTTAAAGAGCTGTGGATGAGTTATCTGTACTTGAAACCCACTGAAATTGGAGTGGGTAGTCCATAAGACGATGGATATCGATGATCTGGAATGATTCTACATGGAGTAATGGTTTAAGATCCCATCCAATGTGTTCTCCAACTCATAAAACATTTTTAGAAAAAAGGGCCTTTATCCTTGCAAGGTGAGGTATTTAAAGCAGGAGTTGGAACCTGTTCGGAGTACAGAACAAAAACTGGAATAGAACGACATTTTTAAAGGAACACAACCAGAACCAAGAACGAAAGTGAACTATACTGTTCTGGAACAGAAACACAATTTTAAAAGCATGGGAACCCGTTAAGAATGTTATTTTATGTTTCAGGTATTTTTTTTATTTTTTTTTTGCCCCCCAAAAAACACAATGAAGTGCCTACTGTATGCAGAACCCTCACTGTCACACAAAAAAAAAAAAACTTATTTTAGTGTCTGCCTGCTTGCCAGCTGAAAATCTTTGCCGGTGTTTGTGTGTAGGCTACCTGCCATTCCCACTCACTCACGTGGCTGCTAGCACCGTCATTAAAGGGGCATGAGGGAAGCCCTACAATGTTACGTTTTTTTGTGGTTGTTGCTGTGAGCCAATGGGGGTAACCTAGGTAACCGCAGGTTGTTTTCTCCCTGCGGGCGTTCTATCTAAAACCGACTGGGACCTCACAAGCAAAGGTTCACTCACTCACTCACTCTCAGACAGTCTCACCTCCACCATGAGGTCCACTACGTCAGTGGGCATCATCTCTATGAGGATATCTATGACCCCCCTCCCCCTACACACTCACACACTCACACACTCTCTCTCTCTCTCTCTCTCTCTCTCTCTCTCACTCTCTCTCTCTCTCTCTTTCTCCCCCTCCTCTCTCTCTTTCTCCCCCTCCTCTCTCTCTCTCTCTCTCTCTCTCTGTCTCTCTCTCTCTCTCCCCCTCCTCTCTCGCTCTCTCTCTCTCCCTCCTCTCTCTCTCTCTCTCTCTCTCTCCCCCTCTCTCCCTCTCCCTCCCTCTCTCTTTCTCCCCCTCCTCTCGCTCTCAAACACACACACACACACACAATCCCTTATCAATAGCCCTAAAGTAGGAACAAAACAACACATCATAACATACATACCGTATATATGTCACCAAAACACACACTAATGCGTTGGCCTTTTCAAAGGTCTCCTCTCCTCCGCCAACCCAGGTTGTAATCTCATCATCTTTATTTTATGACATTTCTCATCAAAAGACATATGATTTTCAGATGGCAGCTCCCTTCTTATTGGTTTAAACACTGTTTGGAAAGTGGATAGATAGACCTGATTGGTTTAAATGCTGTGTGGAATGTGGATAGATAGACCTGATTGGTTTAAACGCTGTGTGGAACGTAAATAGATAGATCTGATTGGTTTAAATGCTGTGTGGAACGTAAATAGATAGATCTGATTGGTTTAAACGCTGTGTGGAACATGAATAGATAGATCTGATTGGTTTAAACGCTGTGTGGAATGTGGATAAATAGATCTGATGGAAAAATCCCAGCAGAGACATATGAAGAGAGGAGATGTATAATATTATTATACTGCTATATTAAGAACCTCCGTTGTGGACTGGCTCTCTCTCTCTGGTACACTACTGTAGCTGTCCGGCTGTCTGGTCCAAACACCCCTCCCTGGCTGTCTGGTGGTCTGGTCCAAACACCCCTCCCTGGCTGTCTGGTCCAAACACCCCTCCCTGGCTGTCTGAATGACTGGCTGTCTGAATGACTGGTTGGCTGGCAGGCAGAAAGACTGGCTGGCTGGCTGGCAGGCAGAAAGACTGTCTGGTTGGCTGGCTGGCAGAAAGACTGGCTGGTTGGCTGTCGGAAAGACTGGCTGGCTGGGCGGAAAGACTGGCTGGCTGGCTGGTTGGCTGGCGGAAAGACTGGCTGGCTGGGCGGACAGACTGGCTGGTTGGCTGGCAGAAAGACTGGCTGGCTGGCGGAAAGACTGGCTGGTTGGCTGTCGGAAAGACTGGCTGGCTGGCGGAAAGACTGGCTGGCTGGCTGGTTGGCTGGCGGAAAGACTGGCTGGCTGGCGGACAGACTGGCTGGTTGGCTGGCAGAAAGACTGGCTGGCTGGCGGAAAGACTGGCTGGCTGGCTGGCGGAAAGACTGGCTGGCTGGCTGGCTGGTTTGTTTGGATAGATAGCTGTGTATGTATCTGTGGCTGGCTGTTTGGCTGGCTGGCTGGCTGTCTTTCTGTCTGTCTGACCGATTAACAGGCTGGCTGCAACATAGAAGGACAGGCTGAAGGACTCTGTCTGTCTTTGTTAAATGTGTTTGCTGTGCTCCATTCGTGCTGGGACAACGTACACACACACACACACACACACACACACACACACACACACACAGACACACACACACACACACACACACACACACACACACACACACACACACACACACACACACACACACACACACACACACACACACACACACACACACACACACACACACACACACACACACACACACACCAGCTCTACTACGGACAGACAGACGGACGGACTGCACAAACATATGCATGCAACAACGTGCAAAACATATGCATGCAACAACAACAACAAAAAAACACATCTATTTATGTGTCTGTCTGTTTAGACGTAATATGAACAGATTACAATTATTAATGTTACATGAGTGTTGGAAAACCTCCAAGGCTATAAACTAGAAAGAAAAATGGAGCTGGGGGAGATAGAGGGAGAGCTGGAGGAGAGGTGGAGGGAGGGAGGGAGGGGCTAACGCTGGTTGTCTTGCCTGGAGTTTATCATGTGGGAATATCATCTATCCAGTCAGAATGACATAATGGAGGAGAATTTTCCTTTTTTTCCCCCTGTACCAGAGCCTTAAATCTGTGGGGGGAGACAAGGAAAGACATTTAGGGGAGACCAGCTCTACTACGGACGGACAGACGGACTGTTGTTCAGACCAGCTCTACTACGGACAGACAGACGGACTGTTGTTCAGACCAGCTCTACTACGGACAGACAGACGGACTGTTGTTAGACCAGCTCTACTACGGACAGACGGACTGTTGTTGAGACCAGCTCTACTACGGACAGACAGACGGACGGACTGTTGTTGAGACCAGCTCTACTACGGACAGACGGACGGACTGTTGTTGAGACCAGCTCTACTACGGACAGACGGACAGACTGTTGTTGAGACCAGCTCTACTATGCACAGACGGACGGACTGTTGTTGAGACCAGCTCTACTACGGACAGACTGACTGTTGTTGAGACCAGCTCTACTACGGACAGACTGACTGTTGTTGAGACCAGCTCTACTACGGACAGACGGACTGTTGTTGAGACCAGCTCTACTACAGACAGACAGACGGACTGTTGTTGAGACCAGCTCTACTACGGACAGACAGACGGACTGTTGTTGAAACCAGCTCTACTACGGACAGACAGACTGTTGTTGAGACCAGCTCTACTACGGACAGACAGACGGACGGACTGTTGTTGAGACAAGCTCTACTACGGACAGACAGACTGTTGTTGAGACCAGCTCTACTACGGACAGACAGACGGACTGACTGTGTTGAGACCAGCTCTACTACGGACAGACAGACAGACGGACTGTTGTTGAGACCAGCTCTACTACGGACAGACAGACGGACGGACTGTTGTTGAGACCAGCTCTACTACGGACGGACAGACGGACTGTTGTTCAGACCAGCTCTACTACGGACAGACAGACGGACTGTTGTTCAGACCAGCTCTACTACGGACAGACAGACGGACTGTTGTTGAGACCAGCTCTACTACGGATGGACTGTTGAGACCAGCTCTACTACGGACAGACGGACTGTTGTTGAGACCAGCTCTACTACGGACAGACAGACGGACAGACTGTTGTTGAGACCAGCTCTACTACGGACAGACAGACAGACGGACTGTTGTTGAGACCAGCTCTACTACGGACAGACAGACGGACGGACTGTTGTTGAGACCAGCTCTACTACGGACAGACAGACGGACGGACTGTTGTTGAGACCAGCTCTACTACGGACAGACAGCTCTACTACGGACAGACTGTTGTTGAGACCAGCTCTACTACGGACAGACTGTTGTTGAGACCAGCTCTACTACGGAGACGGACTGTTGTTGAGACCAGCTCTACTACGGACGGACTGACTGTTGAGACCAGCTCTACTATGGACAGACAGGCGGACAGACTGTTGTTGAGACCAGCTCTACTACGGACAGACAGACGGACGGACTGTTGACTGAGACCAGCTCTACTCTACTACGGACAGACAGACGGACGGACTGTTGTTGAGACCAGCTCTACTACGGACAGACAGACTGTTGTTGAGACCAGCTCTACTACGGACAGACAGACGGACTGTTGTTGAGACCAGCTCTACTACGGACAGACAGACAGGACGGACTGTTGTTGAGACCAGCTCTACTACGGACAGACAGACGGACGGACTGTTGTTGAGACCAGCTCTACTACGGACAGACAGACGGACGGACTGTTGTTGAGACCAGCTCTACTACGGACAGACAGACCAGCTCTACTACGGACGGACTGTTGTTGAGACCAGCTCTACTACGGACAGACTGTTGTTGAGACCAGCTCTACTACGGACAGACTGTTGTTGAGACCAGCTCTACTACGGACAGACTGTTGTTGAGACCAGCTCTACTACGGAAAGACTGTTGTTGAGACCAGCTCTACTACGGACAGACTGTTGTTGAGACCAGCTCTACTACGGACGGACTGTTGTTGAGACCAGCTCTACTACGGACGGACTGTTGTTGAGACCAGCTCTACTACGGACGGACTGACTGTTGTTGAGACCAGCTCTACTACGGACAGACAGACGGACGGACTGTTGTTGAGACCAGCTCTACTACGGACAGACAGACGGGCGGACTGTTGTTGAGACCAGCTCTACTACGGACAGACAGACGGACGGACTGTTGTTGAGACCAGCTCTACTACGGACAGACAGACTGTTGTTGAGACCAGCTCTACTACGGACAGACAGACGGACTGTTGTTGAGACCAGCTCTACTACGGACAGACAGACAGACGGACTGTTGTTGAGACCAGCTCTACTACTACGGACACTGTTGTTGACCAGACGGACGGACTGTTGTTGAGACCAGCTCTACTACGGACAGACAGACGGACGGACTGTTGTTGAGACCAGCTCTACTACGGACAGACTGTTGTTGAGACCAGCTCTACTACGGACAGACTGTTGTTGAGACCAGCTCTACTACGGACAGACTGTTGTTGAGACCAGCTCTACTACGGACGGACTGTTGTTGAGACCAGCTCTACTACGGACGGACTGTTGTTGAGACCAGCTCTACTACGGACAGACAGGCGGACAGACTGTTGTTGAGACCAGCTCTACTACGGACAGACAGACGGGCGGACTGTTGTTGAGACCAGCTCTACTACGGACAGACAGACGGACGGACTGTTGTTGAGACCAGCTCTACTACGGACAGACAGACTGTTGTTGAGACCAGCTCTACTACGGACAGACAGACAGACGGACTGTTGTTGAGACCAGCTCTACTACGGACAGACAGACACGGACTGAGACCAGCTCTACTACGACTGTTGTTGAGACCAGCTCTACTACGGACAGACAGACGGACGGACTGTTGTTGAGACCAGCTCTACTACGGACAGACAGACGGACGGACTGTTGTTGAGACCAGCTCTACTACGGACAGACAGACGGACGGACTGTTGTTGAGACCAGCTCTACTACGGACAGACTGTTGTTGAGACCAGCTCTACTACGGACAGACTGTTGTTGAGACCAGCTCTACTACGGACAGACTGTTGTTGAGACCAGCTCTACTACGGAAAGACTGTTGTTGAGACCAGCTCTACTACGGACAGACTGTTGTTAAGACCAGCTCTACTACGGACGGACTGTTGTTGAGACCAGCTCTACTACGGACGACCAGACTGTTGTTGAGACCAGCTCTACTACGGACGGACTGAGACCAGCTCTACTACGGACGGACTGTTGTTGAGACCAGCTCTACTACGGACAGACAGACGGACGGACTGTTGTTGAGACCAGCTCTACTACGGACAGACAGACGGGCGGACTGTTGTTGAGACCAGCTCTACTATGGACAGACAGACGGACGGACTGTTGTTGAGACCAGCTCTACTACGGACAGACAGACTGTTGTTGAGACCAGCTCTACTACGGACAGACAGACGGACTGTTGT
>NC_056437.1:7202815-7220315 GCF_018296145.1 Oncorhynchus tshawytscha
CTTGTCAGCTCGGGGGTTTGAACTTGCAACCTTCCGGTTATTAGTCCAACGCTCTAACCACTAGGCTACCTGCCGCCTCTACACTCTAACCACTAGGCTACCTGCCGCCTCTACACTCTAACGACTAGGCTACCCTGCCACCATTCAATCCCTCCTCCCTGTCCTCTAACTATCCCTCCCCCCTGTCCTCTATCTATCATTCTATCCCTCCCCTGTCCTCTATCTATCATTCTATCCCTTCTCCCTGTCCTCTATCTATCCCTCCTCCCTGTCCTCTATCTATCCCTCCCCCTGTCCTCTATCTATCCCTCCTCCCTGTCCTCTATCTATCCCTCCCCCTGTCCTCTATCTATCCCCCTCCCTGTCCTCTATCTATCATTCTATCCCTCCTCCCTATCCTCTATCTATCATTCTATCCCTCCTCCCTGTCCTCTATCTATCCCTCCCCCTGTCCTCTATCTAGCCTTCCTCCCTGTCCTCTATCTATCATTCTATCCCTCCTCCCTGTCCTCTATCTATCATTCTATCCCTCTACCCACCCTTCCCTGTCTGCCGAACCACTTAATAACTTCCTAACCCATTACCTCACCAGGTAAATAACTTCCTAACCCATCACCTCACCAGGTGAATAACTTCCTAACCCATCACCTCACCAGGTGAATAACTTTGGGAGGGGGTGAGGGGAGGAAGAGGGGAGGGGCGACAGGGACACCTTGGAGGGAGGGAAGAAGGGAGTATGGCATTAAGAACAATGAGGCAGGGTAATCGATGTAGACAGAGGAAGGAGATTCTGCCTAAATTCTTCAGCATAGACTGCACCTCACAGTAAACCTCTTTATCTCTCAGACCCCCTCCCTCCTCTCCCCCTCCCTCCCTCCTCTCCCCCTTCCTCCTCTCCCCCTCCTCTCCCCCCTCCCTCCCTCTCCCCCTGCCTCCCCCTCTCCCTCCTCTCCCCCTCCCTCCTCTCCCCCTCCCTCTCCCCCTGCCTCCCCCTCTCCCTCCTCTCCCCCTTCCTCCTCTCCCCCTCCTCTCCCCCTCCCTCCCTCTCCCCCTGCCTCCCCCTCTCCCTCCTCCCCCTCCCCCTCCTCTCCCCTCCCTCCCTCCCTCCCTCCCTCCCTCCCTCCCTCCCTCCCTCCCTCCCTCCCTCCCTCCCTCCCTCCCTCCCTCCCTCCTCTCCCCCTTCCTCCTCTCCCCCTCCCTCCCTCTCCCCCTGCCTCCCCCTCTCCCTCCTCTCCCCCTCCCTCCTCTCCCCTCCTCTCCCCCTCCCTCCTCTCCCCCTCCCTCTCCCCTGCCTCCCCCTCTCCCCCTCCCTCCCTCCCTCCTCTCCCCCTTCCCTCCCTCCTCTCCCCCTTCCCTCCCTCCCCTTCCTTCCCTCCCTCCTCTCTCCCTGCTCCCTTCCTCTCAGTGTTCTTCCTGCCACCATTTTAAAAAGGCACCCCTCTGGAACCAGACACTCCTCCTTCAACAACATAAAGTGGTTAGACTTAATTAGTTACCTTGTGATTGACAGAAGGTCAGGGAGAGAGGGAGGAATCCTTTTCTTCTCTCCCCAATAAAGTTATATTGAGAGTAGCAGTAGGTGGGTACTGGGCTTACATACTGATGAATGCTGAAGGGCATAGTTCATTTAATAAAATACTGGTCTTTCTTCCTGGACGACTGTTTTGTGTTATCAGATGAATAAACAGTGCTGCTACATATGTAGGTCTCTGTCGTCACGTACGACTAAAATATTACATTAATGAATGAATGAATAAATGAAGAATGAATGAAAGACTGAACGGCTGACTGACTGAACGACTGAACGGCTGATTGACTGAACGACTGAACGGCTGATTGACTGAACGACTGAACGGCCGACTGAACGAACGACTGAACAGCTGACTGACTGAACGACTGAACGGCTGACTGAACGAACGACTGAACAGCTGACTGACTGAACGACTGAACGGCTGACTGACTGAACGACTGAACGGCTGACTGACTGAACGACTGAACGGCTGAACGACTGACTGACTGAATGACTGACTAAATGGCTGAATGAATGACTGAAATATCATGTTCTCATCCAAAACACTCCTATAATATTCATCAGGTGAAACATTATTGCAGTAAGGCTTTGCATTGCCTTAATTCTAATATATTTTCATTAATAACATAACGCGATACATGCAATGGGCTCTCTTTGGTCTTACCACTTGAAGAAGGAAAGGGTTGTGTGTGTGTGTGTGAGTGTGTGTGTGTGTGTGTGTGTGTGTGTGTTGTAAGAAATAGAAACGGGTCATGAAGGTAGTGATGGTGGCATTGATTCTGCAAGCTCTGGAGTTCACACCAATTATAATGTATCAGCTTCACACGCACACACACACACATACACACGCGCACGGCCACTGTCAACACAGAGCATGTCCGAACGCTTAACTACAGGCTAGTGAGGCGACACTTGGCTCACACCACAGTATTAGTGATGTCCAGACCTCATCCATCCACTTCCACGGACCCAGAGAACAACCGCACACACACACACACACACACACAATGTTTCCAGCTGAAAGAGAAGAGGGGGGGGGTCTCTTAATTACCCACAACATGGTAACGTTCCCCCCCCGGGAACTAGTCCGGTCGGCCCATCTAGTGTCCAGCCCAGATAGGCTGAGTCAATTTCTCAGAGCAGACATCTTTGTTTAAGCGTTGCCTTGGCCTTAATGAATGAATTAATATTGACAAAACATCAGCTAAGCTAATGAGCTGTTAGTTAAGGCAATAAACATGTCACATTAGAATCTTCCCGGTAACAGCTAATTAGAGACAGCAAGTGGAGGAGGAAAATGAGGGAGAAGAAGAGAAGGAGGAAGAGGAGGAAGGGGAGGTGGAGGAGGAAGAGGAGGAAGGGGAGGTGGAGGGAAATGAGGAAGAAGAAGAGAAGGAGGAAGAGGAGTAGGAAACGGAGGAGGAGGAGGAAGAGGAGGAAGGGGAGGTGGAGGGAAATGAGGAAGAAGAAGAGAAGGAGGAAGAGGAGAAGGAAAAGGAGGAAGAGGAGGTGGAGGTGGTAAAGAGGGTGGAGGGGACACTGATGTGAGAGTGAAGCCAAACCTCTAACTATAGTCTAGAGATGGCTACAGGACAGCAGTGAGTGACACTATATCTCTAACACAGGCAGCACAACAGTCAATGGACACTAACTTGTCTCAGACACAAGTCAAATCCACACTAGACCCCCACCACACTAGACCCCACTCCACACTAGACCCCCACCACACACTAGACCCCCACTCCACACTAGACCCCCACTCCACACTAGACCCCCCACTCCACACTAGACCCCCACTCCACACTAGACCCCCACTCCACACTAGACCCCCACTCCACACTAGAGCCCCACTCCACACTAGACCCCCCACTCCACACTAGACCCCCACTCCACACTAGACCCCCACCACACACTAGACCCCCACTCCACACTAGACCCCCACTCCACACTAGACCCCCACCACACACTAGACCCCCACTCCACACTAGACCCCCCACTCCACACTAGACCCTCACTCCACACTAGACTCCCCCACACACAAAACCCCCACTCCACACCAGACCCCCACTCCACACTAGACCCCCTACTCCACACTAGACCCCCACTCCACACTAAATCCCCACTCCACACTAGACCCCCACTACACACTAGACCCCCACCACACACTAGGCCCCCACTCCACACTAGACCCCCACCCCACAATAGACCCCAGCTCCACACTAGACCCCCACTCCACACTAGACCCCCACACCACACTAGACCCCCACTCCACACTAGACCCCCACTCCACACTAGACCCCCCGCTCCACATTAAACCCCCACTCCACACTACAACCCCCACTCCACACTAGACCCCAGTCCACACTAGACTCCCCCACACACTAAACTCCCACTCCACACCAGACTCCCCACTCCACACTAGACCCCCACTCCACACTAGACTCCCCCACACACTAAACCCCCACTCCACACCAGACTCCCCACTCCACACTAGACCCCCACTCCACACTAGACTCCCCACTCCACACTAGACCCCCACTCCACACTAGACCCTCACTCCACACTAGACTCCCCCACACACTAAACCCACCCTCCACACTAGACCCCCAATCCACACTAGACTCCTCCACACACTAAACCACCACTCCACACTAGACCCCCACTCCACACTAGACCCCCACTCCACACTGGACACCCCCACTCCACACTAGACCCCCACTCCACACTAGACCCCCACTCTACACTAGACTCCCACTCCACGCTAGACCCCCACTCCACACTAGACCCCCACTCCACACTAGACCCCCACTCCTCAACTAGACCCCCACTCCACACTAGACTCCCCCACACACTAGATCCCCCACTCCACACTAGACTCCCACTCCACACTAGATCCCCCACTCCACACTAGACCCCCACTCCACACTAGACCCCCACTCCACACTAGACCCCCACTCTACACTAGACCCCACACTCCACACTAGACCCCCACTCCACACTAGATCCCCCTCTCCAAACTAGACCCCCACTCCACACTAGACCCCCACCACACACTAGACCCCCACTCCACACTAGACCCCCACTCCACACTAGACCCCCACTCCACACAAGACTCCCACTCCACACTAGACCCCCACTCCTCACTAGACCCCCACTCCACACTAGACTCCCCCCACACTAAACCCCCACTCCACACTAGACTCCCACTCCACACTAGACCCCCACCCACACTAGACCCCCACTCCAAACTAGACCCCCACTCCACACTAGACCCCCACTCAACACTAGACCCCACTCCACACAAGACTCCCACTCCACACTAGACCCCCACTCCACACTAGACCCCCACTCCACACTAGACTCCCCCACACTAAACCCCCACTCCACACTAGACCCCCACTCCACACTAGACCCCCACTCCACACTAGACTCCAACTCCACACTAGACTCCCACTCCACACTAGACCCCCACTCCACACTAGACTCCCCACACATAAAACCCCCACTCCACACTAGACCCCCACTCCACACTAGACTCCCACTCCACACTAGATCCACACTCCACACTAGACCCCACTCCACACTAGACCCCCACTCCACACTAGATCCCCCACTCCACACTAGACTCCCACTCCACACTAGATCCCCCACTCCACACTAGACCCCCACTCCACACTAGACCCCCACTCCACACTAGACCCCACACTCCACACTAGACCCCCACTCCACACTAGATCCCCCACTCCAAACTAGACCCCCACTCCACACTAGACCCCCACCACACACTAGACCCCACTCCACACTAGACCCCACTCCACACTAGACCCCCACTCCACACAAGACTCCCATTCCACACTAGACCCCCACTCCACACTAGACCCCCACTCCACACTAGACTCCCCCACACACTAAACCCCCACTCCACACTAGACTCCCACTCCACACTAGACCCCCACTCCACACTAGACCCCCACTCCAAACTAGACCCCCACTCCACACTAGACCCCACTCCACACTAGACCCCCACTCCACACAAGACTCCCACTCCACACTAGACCCCCACTCCACACTAGACCCCCACTCCACACTAGACTCCCCCACACACTAAACCCCCCACTCCACACTAGACTCCCACTCCACACTAGACCCCCACTCCACACTAGACCCCCACTCCAAACTAGACCCCCACTCCACACTAGACCCCCACTCCACAAGACTCCCACCACACACTGGACCCCCACTCCACACTGGACCCCCACTCCACACTAGACCCCCACTCCAAACTAGACCCCCACTCCACACACAAAACACCCCACTCCACACTAGAACCCCCACACACTAAACCCCCACTCCACACTAGACCCCCACTCCACACTGGACTCCCACTCCACAGTAGACCCCCACTCCACAGTGGACCCCCACTCCACACTAGACCCCGCTCCACACTAGACTCCCCACTCCACACTAGACCCCCACTCCACACTAGACTCCAACTCCACACTAGACTCCCACTCCACACTAGACTCCCAATCCACACTAGACCCCCACTCCACACTAGACCCCCACTCCACACTAGACTCCCACTCCACACTAGACTCCCACTCCATGCTAGACCCCCAACCCACACTAGACCCCCACTCCACACTAGACCCCCACTCCACACTAGACTCCCCCACACACTAAACCCCCACTCCACACTAGACCCCCACTCCACACTAGACCCCCACGCCAAACTAGACCCCCCCCTCCACACTAGACCCCACTCCACACTAGACCCCCACTCCACACTAGACTCCCCCACACACTAAACCCCCACTCCACACTAGACCCCCACACACTAAACCCCCACTCCACACTAGACCCCCACTCCACACTAGACTCCCCACTCCCCACACTAGACTCCCACTCCACACTAGACTCCCACTCCACACTAGACCCCCACTCCACACTAGACCCCCGCTCCACACTAGACCCCCACTCCACACTAGACCCCCACCCCACACTAGACCCCCCACTCCACACTAGACCTCCCACTCCACACTAGACCCTCCACCCCTCATCTCCCCCTCCACTCTGTCCTCCTGCCAGCTGTAATAGGTTTGGGCTAACTGCTTGGAGATCAGACGAAGACAGGCAGAATGGAGTCTGCATCCCAATTGGTACCTTATTCCCCATAGGGCCTTGGTCCAAAGTAGTGAACTATGTAGGGAATAGGGTGTCATTTGGGAGAGACTAACAGAGACTAGCACATCGCATCCAACCTGGCCAATACTGTGGGTGTATTCCTACTGGAGCCTTGTTACCGTGACAGCAGCACAGCTCCACTCCTCTCTTCCATCTCCTCAGCTCCCACAGAGCTCTGATCGAAAGTGAAGGCAAAATCAATGTTGGGAACTGGAAGGAGAGTGGAAGATGAGAAGAGAGCAGGGATGAAACTGGCTTTAGAGGGAAAGAAAGGAGGCAGGGAATCTGGCTCTGCAGATGTGGCTGGGTTTAACAAACAAGTGTACCAAGAACCCCGCAAGCACACACTAATAACCTCCACACAAGTTCCACAACAGAAAGAGCAGGTTTAGAATGAGTTATACACACCATGATGCACAATGACTGTTTATTCAATGTGTCATTATGTTTCTCCATTTCCCTTTTC
This sequence comes from Oncorhynchus tshawytscha, assembly GCF_018296145.1. Lineage (NCBI taxonomy): Eukaryota > Metazoa > Chordata > Actinopteri > Salmoniformes > Salmonidae > Oncorhynchus > Oncorhynchus tshawytscha. Next base: position 7,209,997 of record NC_056437.1, read on the forward strand.
AAATCAAACATACACCAAATGAAAATACAGTATGAATACTACAGTTTGTTCATATATGAACAGTGTCCCATCCTCACACATCTCCTCCCACATCTCCTCCCTCATCTCCTCTTTCTCTCTCTTTGGATCTCCCTCCATCCCTCCCACATCTCCTCCCTCCCTCCCTCCCTCACACATCTCCTCTCTGTATATCTCTCTCCCTCCCTCCCTCCCTCTCTCCCTCCCTCCCACATCTCCTCTCTCTATCCCTCCCTCCCTCCCACATCTCCTCTCTCTATCTCTCTCTCCCTTCCATATCTCCTCCCTCATCTCCTCTTTCTCTCTCTTTGGATCTCCATCCCTCCCACATCTCCTCTCTCCATATCTCTCTCCCTCCAATCCTCCCACATCTCCTCCCTCTCCCACCCTCACATCTCCTCTTTCTCTCTCTTTGGATTCTCCCTCCCTCCCTCCCACATCTCTTCCCTCCCTCTCTCCCTCCTTCCCTCCCTCCCACATCTCCTCTCTCTCTCTCTCTCTCCCCTCCCTCCCTCCCTCCCTCCCACATCTCATCTCTCTCTCCCTCACTCCCTCTCTCCCTCTCTCCCTCATCTCCTCTCTATATCTCTCTCTCCCTCCCATATCTCCTCTCTCTATCCCTCCCTCCCTCCCTCCCTCCTCCCTCCTACATCTCCTCTCTCTCTCCATCTCTCTCTCTCCCATCCTCCCACATCTCCTCTCTCTCTTTGGATCTCCCTCCATCCCTCCCACATCCCCTCCCTCCCTCCCTCCCTCCCTCCCACATATCCTCTCTGTATCTCTCTCTCCCTCCCTCTCTTCCTCCCTCCCTCCCTCCCTCCCTCATCTCCTCTCTCTATCTCTCTCTCTCCCTCCCTCCCGCCCACATCTCCTCTCTCTATCTCTCTCTCCCTTCCATATCTCCTCCCTCATCTCCTCTTTCTCTCTCTTTGGATCTCCATCCCTCCCACATCTCCTCTCTCCATATCTCTCTCCCTCCAATCCTCCCACATCTCCTCCCTCTCCCACCCTCACATCTCCTCTTTCTCTCTCTTTGGATCTCCCTCCATCCCTCCCACATCTCCTCTCTCTATCTCTCTCTCCCTCCCATATCTCCTCCCTCATCTCCTCTTTCTCTCTCTTTGGATTCTCCCTCCCTCCCTCCCACATCTCCTCCCTCTCCCACCCTCATCTCCTCTTTCTCTCTCTTTGGATCTCCCTCCATCCCTCCCACATCTCCTCCCTCCCTCCCACATCTCCTCTCTGTATCCCTCCCTCCCTCCTCCCACATCTCCTCTCTCTATCTCTCTCTCCTCCCCCTCCCTCCTCCCTCCCCCTCCCTCCCTCCCTCCCTCCCTCCCTCCCTCCCTCCCTCCCTCCCTCCCTCCCTCCCACCCATCTCCTCTCTCTATTGCTCTCCCTCCCATCCTCCCACATCTCCTCTCTCTATCTCTCTCCCCTCCCATATCTCCTCCCTCATCTCCTCTTTCTCTCTCTTTGGATTCGCCCTCCCTCCCTCCCACATCTCCTCCCTCTCCCACCCTCATCTCCTCTTTCTCTCTCTTTGGATCACCCTCCATCCCTCCCACATCTCCTCCCTCCCTCCCACATCTCCTCTCTGTATCCCTCCCTCCCTCCCTCCCACATCTCCTCTCTCTATCTCTCCCTCCCTCCCTCCCACATCTCCTCTCTCTATTGCTCTCCCTCCCATCCTCCCACATCTCCTCCCTCTCCCACCCTCACATATCCTCTTTTTCTCTCTTTGGATCTCCTCCCCCCTCATCTCTCTCTCTCTATCTCTCTCTCCCTCCCATATCTCCTCCCTCATCTCCTCTTTCTCTCTCTTTGGATCTCCATCCCTCCCACATCTCCTCTCTCTATCTCTCTCTACCTCCAATCCGCCCACATCTCCTCTCTCTATCTCTCTCTCCCTCCCATATCTCCTCCCTCATCTCCTCTCTCTATCTCTCTCTCCCTCCCATCCTCCCACATCTCCTCTCTCTATCTCTCTCTCCCTCCCTCCCTCCCTCCCACATCTCCTCTCTCTATCTCTCTCTACCTCCAATCCGCCCACATCTCCTCTCTCTATCTCTCTCTCCCTCCCATATCTCCTCCCTCATCTCCTCTCTCTATCTCTCCCTCCCTCCCATCCTCCCACATCTCCCTTTCTCTCCCTCTCCCACCCTCATCTCCTCTTTCTCTCTCTTTGGATCTCCCTCCATCCCTCCCACATCTCCTCCCTCCCTCCCACATCTCCTCTCTGTATCCCTCCCTCCCTCCCACATCTCCTCTCTCTATCTCTCCCTCCCTCCCTCCCTCCCTCCCACATCTCCTCTCTCTATTGCTCTCCCTCCCATCCTCCCACATCTCCTCTCTCTATCTCTCTCTCCCTCCCATATCTCCTCCCTCATCTCCTCTTTCTCTCTCTTTGGATTCTCCCTCCCTCCCTCCCACATCTCCTCCCTCTCCCACCCTCATCTCCTCTTTCTCTCTCTTTGGATCACCCTCCATCCCTCCCACATCTCCTCCCTCCCTCCCACATCTCCTCTCTGTATCCCTCCCTCCCTCCCACATCTCCTCTCTCTATCTCTCCCTCCCTCCCTCCCTCCCACATCTCCTCTCTCTATTGCTCTCCCTCCCATATCTCCTCCCTCTCCCACCCTCACATATCCTCTTTTTCTCTCTTTGGATCTCCCTCCCTCCCACATCTCCTCTCTCTATCTCTCTCTCCCTCCCCATATCTCCTCCCTCATCTCCTCTTTCTCTCTCTTTGGATCTCCATCCCTCCCACATCTCCTCTCTCTATCTCTCTCTACCTCCAATCCGCCCACATCTCCTCTCTCTATCTCTCTCTCCCTCCCATATCTCCTCCCTCATCTCCTCTCTCTCTCTCTCTCTCCCTCCCATCCTCCCACATCTCCTCTCTCTATCTCTCTCTCCCTCCCTCCCTCCCACATCCCCTCTCTCTATCTCTCTCTACCTCCAATCCCTCCCACATCTCCTCTCTCTATCTCTCTCTCCCTCCCCCATATCTCCTCCCTCATCTCCTCTCTCTCTCTCTCTCTCCCTCCCATCCTCCCACATCTCCCTCTTTCTCTCCCTCCCTCCCTCCCTCATCTCCTCTCTCTCTCTCTCTCTCCCCTCCCATCCTCCCACATCTCCTCTTCTCTCCCTCTCTCCCCCCCTCTCCCTCCCTCCCTCCCTCCCTCCCTCTCCTCTCTCTCCCTCCCATCCTCCCACATCTCCCCTTTCTCCCCTCTCTCTCCCTCCCCTCCTCCCTCCCTCCCTCCCTCCCTCCCTCCCTCCCTCCCTCCCTCCCTCCCTCCCTCCCTCCCTCCCTCCCTCCCTCTCAAACTCCTATAGAAGCATCAATACCATGACAGCACACATTAATCACCGGGCTCTCTACCTTTCTATGTCAACAACATCTATCCATCTTTCAATTTCACATCAGGGGTATCCGTCCACAGTGTTCAATAGGTGGCGGGAGAGAGAGAGAGAGAGAGATGAAGAAGGAGAAGGAGACAGATAGAGAAAATGAGAGAGAGAGATAAATAGAGAGAAAGAGTGCCTGTGCCTTTATGTTGTAGGATGACTGGACCCTGACTGTCTGGACCCTGACTGTCTGGACCCTGACTGTTTGGACCCTGACTGTTTGGACCCTGACTGTCTGGACCCTAACTGTCTGGACCCTGTCTGTCTGGACCCTGTCTGGACCCTGACTGTCTGGAACCTGGCTGTCTGGACCCTGGCTGCAACAGATATAGTATCCTTGGGCTTATAAACTGCCTCTGAAACAACAGGGTGCCCATAATTGCCTATTTTAACTTTTATAAAGCAATAACAGATTCTAATAGGGTGCTGCTCTACACTGGGCCAGACTAGTGGATAGGAGGAGGTCCCTGGGAGGTCCCTGGGCCAGACTAGTGGAGGGGAGGAGGTCCCTGGGAGGTCCCTGGGCCAGACTAGTGGAGGGGAGGAGGTCCCTGGGAGGTCCCTGGGCCAGACTAGTGGAGGGGAAGAGGTCCCTGGGAGGTCCCTGAGCCAGACTAGTGGAGGGAAGAGGTCCCTGGGAGGTCCCTGGGCCAGACTAGTGGAGGGGAGGAGGTCTCTGGGAGGTTCCTGGGCCAGACTTGGAGGGTAGGAGTTCCCTGAGAGATCCCTGGATCAGGCGAGTGGAGGGGAGGAGGTCCCTGGGTCAGTCTAGTGAGGGGAGGAGACCCTTCTCTAACCTAGACCAGGGACCTCCTCCCCTCCACTAGCCTGGCCCAGGGACCTCCTCCTCCCCTCCACTATTCTGGCCCAGCAACCTCCTCCCCTCCGCTCTGGCCCAGCAACCTCCTCCCCTCCACTCCGCTAGCCTGGCCCAGAGACCTCCTCCCCTCCACTAGCCTTGCCCAGGGACCTCCTCCTCCCCTCTACTAGCCTGACCCAGGGACCTCCTACCCTCCACTAGTCTGGCCCAGGGACCTCCTACTCTCCACTAGCCTGGCCCAGGGACCTCTTCCTCCCCTCCACTAGTCTGGCCCAGAGTCCTCCTCCTCCCTTCCACTAGACTGGCCCAGGGACCTCCTCCTCCCCTCCACTAGCCTGGCCCAGAGACCTCCTCCTCCCCTTCACTAGCCTGGCCCAGGGACCTTCTCCTCCCCTCCACTAGCATGGCCCAGGGACCTCCTACCCTCCACTAGCCTGGCCCAGGGACCTCCTCCTCCCCTCCACTAGCCTGGCTAGACAGGACAACAGAACCCAGTATACAGACGCCTCCTTAACAGCAGAGTTCTGCTACTGTAGGACCAAACAGAACCCAGTATACAGACGCCTAAACAGCAGAGCTCTGCTACTGTAGGACCAAACAGAACCCAGTATACAGACGCCTAAACAGCAGAGGTCTGCTACTGTAGGACCCAACAGAACCCAGTATACAGATGCCTAAACAGTGAAATGCTTACTTACGGGCCCTTCCCAACAATTCAGAGAAAAAAATAAAACATTTATAACCAAGATATAAACACAAGGAATAAATCCACAATGAGTAAAGATAAACGGGGTACCAGTACCGAGCCGATGCGCAGGGAAACGAGGAAATTGAGTTCGATATGTTCATACAGTGCCTTCAGAAAGTCCTCATACCCCTTGACTTATTCTACATTTTGTTGTGTTTCAGCCTGCGGGCGCCTGCAGAGGTATGGTCCCAAGCCAGAGGCAAGGCAACAGGTCGATCCAACCAGGGGGCGAGGACCAGCTAGAGGTAAGAGGACGGATTTCAGCTCAGCTCTCCCTTCTCCTTTACCATAAATAATGGAAGGAGTTGAAGCCGCTGCCCAGTGTGTATCCAGCACCTTTCATCCCCATCAGGCACCACAAACAGTCAGACCAGTCCAGGCAGAGAGGGGCTGAGCAGAGGGGCCCGAGAGGAGCTTTGAATGAACCACCTACTAGAAGTCCGGCCTGTTCGGGGCCCGAGAGGAGCTTTGAATGAACCACCTACTAGAAGTCCGGCCTGTTCGGGGCCCGAGAGGAGCTTTGAATGAACCACCTACTGTAGGTCCGGCCTGTTCGGGGCCCGAGAGGAGCTTTGAATGAACCACCTGCTAGAAGTCCGGCCTGTTCGGGGCCCGAGAGGAGCTTTGAATGGCCCACCTACTAGAAGTCCGGCCTGCTCGTGGCCCGAGGCTAAACTGCAGGAGGGAGATCCAACCCTCTGACACAGGCCCTGGTTATTCACCTTAGCGGGTCCTGGTTCAAATGGCTGGTAAGGGACCATTGGCCCATGCAGCACGGCCCACTGGCTGATCCCCCCTCCAGGGCAGGAAGGGGCCGCAGGGCGTAGGAAGGAGGTCCCCAAAGGCCCCCTGACACACACATGCACACTCCATGTTTCTCTCCCACTCTCTCACACAAACACACACACACACACGCACGCACGCACGAGCTCACGCGCGCACGCGCACGCACGAACACACACACACACACACGCACACACGGACACACAATCTCTACCCTGCGAGATGAGAGTATATATATATATATACATATTTAAAAAAAATATATTATTTCACCTTTACAAGTTTTATTTATTTATTTATTTATTTTACCTTTATTTAACCAGGTAGGCAAGTTGAGAACAGGTTCTCATTTACAATTGTGACCTGGCCAAGATAAAGCAAAGCAGTTTGACACAAACAACGACACAGAGTTACACATGGAGTAAAACAAACATACAGTCAATAATACAGTATAAACAAGTCTATATACAATGTGAGCAAATGAGGTGAGAAGGGAGGTAAAGGCAAAAAAAGGCCATGGTGGCAAAGTAAATACAATATAGCAAGTAAAACACTGGAATGGTAGATTTGCAGTGGAAGAATGTGCAAAGTAGAGATAGAAATAATGGGGTGCAAAGGAGCAAAATAAATAAATACAGTAGGGGGAGAGGTAGTTGTTTGGGCTAAATTATAGGTGGGCTATGTACAGGTGCAGTAATCTGTGAGCTGCTCTGACAGCTGGTGCTTAAAGCTAGTGAGGGAGATAAGTGTTTCCAGTTTCAGAGATTTTTGTAGTTCGTTCCAGTCATTGGCAGCAGAGAACTGGAAGGAGAGGCGGCCAAAGGAGGAATTGGTTTTGGGGGTGACCAGAGAGATATACCTGCTGGAGCGCGTGCTACAGGTGGGAGATGCTATGGTGACCAGCGAGCTGAGATAAGCGGGGACTTTACTTAGCAGGGTCTTGTAGATGACCTGGAGCCAGTGGGTTTGGCAACGAGTATGAAGCGAGGGCCAGCCAACGAGAGCGTACAGGTCGCAGTGGTCGGTAGTATATGGGGCTTTGGTGACAAAACGGATTACATTATGATAGACTACATCCAATTTATTGAGTAGAGTGTTGGAGGCTATTTTGGAAATGACATTGCCGAAGTTGAGGATCGGTAGGATGATCCGTTTTACGAGGTTATGTTTGGCAGCATGAGTGAAGGAGGCTTTGTTGCGAAATAGGAAGCTAATTCTACTCTATTCTAGATTTCATTTTGGATTGGAGATGCTTAATGTGAGTCTGGAAGGAGAGTTTACAGTCTAACCAGACACCTAGATATTTGTAGTTGTCCACATATTCTAAGTCAGAACCGTCCAGAGTAGTGGAGCTGGACGGGCGGACAGGTGCAGTGATCGGTTGAAGAGCATGCATTTAGTTTTGCTTGTATTTAAGAGTAGTTGGAGGCCACGGAAGGAGAGTTGTATGGCATTGAAGGGTTGTTAACACAGTGTCCAGAGAAGTGTACAGGATGGTGTCGTCTGCGTAGAGGTGGATCAGAGAATCACCAGCAGCAAGAGCGACATCATTGATGGATACAGAGAAGAGAGTCGGTCCAAGAATTGAACCCTGTGGCACCCCCATTGAGACTGCCAGAGGTCCGGACAACAGACCCTCCGACCCGCCCAGCTGATTTTACCTGGTCCAGGTTTTTCAGCTCTTTCAGAACATCAGCTAGCAGGATTTGGGGGAAGGAGAAATGGGGAAGGCTTGGGCGAGTTGCTGTGGGGGGTGCAGTGCTGTTGACCGGGGTAGGGGTAGCCAGGTGGAAAGCATGGCCAGCCGTAGAAAAATGCTTATTGAAGTTCTCAATTATAGTGGATTTATCAGTGGTGAAAGTGTTTCCTATCTTCAGTGCAGTGGGCAGCTGGGAGGGGGTGTTCTTTGAAGAGGGGGATGACACATATATATATACACACACTACCGTTCAATAGTTTGGGGCCACTTTTTAAAGAAAAGCACACTTTTTGTCCATTAAAATAGCATGAAATTGATCAGAAAAACAGTGTAGACATTGTTAATGGTGTAAATGACTGTAGCTGGAAACGTCAGATTTAAATGGCACATTGTGTTTGCTAATCCAAGTTTATCATTTTAAAAGGTTAATTGATAATTATACCCTTTTGGCAACTTCATTAAATAAAACCCGCAAAACACCAGTCTCAACGTCGAAAGTGAAAAGGCGACTCCAGGATGCTGGCCTTCTAGGCAGAGTTCCTCTGTCCAGTCTCAATGTCAACAGTGAAGAGGTGACTCCGGGATGCTGGCCTTCTAGGCAGAGTTCCTCTGTCCAGCCTCAACGTCGACAGTGAAGAGGCGACTCCAGGATGCTGGCCTTCTAGGCAGAGTTCCTCTGTCCAGTCTCAACGTCGACAGTGAAGAGGCGACTCCAGGATGCTGGCCTTCTAGGCAGAGTTCCTCTGTCCAGTCTCAACGTCGACAGTGAAGAGGCGACTCCAGGATGCTGGCCTTCTAGGCAGAGTTCCTCTGTACAGTCTCAAAGTCAACAGTGAAGAGGCGACTCCGGGATGCTGGCCTTCTAGGCAGAGTTCCTCTGTCCAGTCACAACGTCAACAGTGAAGAGGAAACTCCAGGATGCTGGCCTTCTAGGCAGAGTTCCTCTGTCCAGTCTCAATGTCAACAGTGAAGAGGCGACTCCGGGATGCTGGCCTTCTAGGCAGAGTTCCCCTGTCCAGTCACAACGTCAACAGTGAGGAGACGACTCCGGGATGCTGGCCTTCTAGATAGAGTTCCTCTGTCCAGTCTCAACGTCGACAGTGAAGAGGCGACTCCGGGATGCTGGCCTTCTAGGCAGAGTTCCTCTGTCCAGTCTCAAAGTCAACAGTGAAGAGGCGACTCCGGCATGCTGGCCTTCTAGGCAGAGTTCCTCTGTCCAGTCTCAAAGTCAACAGTGAAGAGGAAACTCCGGGATGCTGGCCTTCTAGGCAGAGTTCCTCTGTCCAGTCACAACGTCAACAGTGAAGAGGAAACTCCAGGATGCTGGCCTTCTAGGCAAAGTTCCTCTGTCCAGTCTCAATGTCAACAGTGAAGAGGTGACTCCGGGATGCTGGCCTTCTAGGCAGAGTTCCCCTGTCCAGTCACAACGTCAACAGTGAAGAGACGACTCCGGGATGCTGGCCTTCTAGGCAGAGTTCCTCTGTCCAGTCTCAACGTCGACAGTGAAGAGGCGACTCCGGGATGCTGGCCTTCTAGGCAGAGTTCCTCTGTCCAGTCTCAACATCAACAGTGAAGAGGCGACTCCGGGATGCTGGCCTTCTAGGCAGAGTTCCTCTGTCCAGTCTCAACGTCGACAGTGAAGAGGCGACTCCAGGATGCTGGCCTTCTAGGCAGAGTTCCTCTGTCCAGTCTCAACGTCAACAGTGAAGAGGCGACTCCGGGATGCTGGCCTTCTAGGCAGAGTTCCCCTGTCCAGTCACAACGTCAACAGTGAGGAGACGACTCCGGGATGCTGGCCTTCTAGGCAGAGTTCATCTGTCCAGTCTCAACGTCGACAGTGAAGAGGCGACTCCGGGATGCTGGCCTTCTAGGCAGAGTTCCTCTGTCCAGTCTCAAAGTCAACAGTGAAGAGGCGACTCCGGGATGCTGGCCTTCTAGGCAGAGTTCCTCTGTCCAGTCTCAAAGTCAACAGTGAAGAGGAAACTCCGGGATGCTGGCCTTCTAGGCAGAGTTCCTCTGTCCAGTCTCAATGTCAACAGTGAGGAGACGACTCCGGGATGCTGGCCTTCTAGGCAGAGTTCCTCTGTCCAGTCTCAACATCGACAGTGAAGAGGCGACTCCGGGATGCTGGCCTTCTAGGCAGAGTTCCTCTGTCCAGTCTTAATGTTGACAGTGAAGAGGCGACTCCGGGATGCTGACCTTCTAGGCAGAGTTCCTCTGTCCAGTCTTAATGTTGACAGTGAAGAGGCGACTCCGGGATGCTGACCTTCTAGGCAGAGTTCCTCTGTCCAGTCTCAACGTCGACAGTGACGAGGCGACTCCGGGATGCTGGCCTTCTAGGCAGAGTTCCTCTGTCCAGTCACAACGTCAACAGTGAAGAGGAGACTCCAGGATGCTGGCCTTCTAGACAGAGTTCCTCTGTCCAGTCACAACGTCAACAGTGAAGAGGAGACTCCAGGATGCTGGCCTTCTAGACAGAGTTCCTCTGTCCAGTCACAACGTCAACAGTGAAGAGGAGACTCCGGGATGCTGGCCTTCTAGGCAGAGTTCCTCTGTCCAGTCTCAAAGTCAACAGTGAAGAGGCGACTCCAGGATGCTGGCCTTCTAGGCAGAGTTCCTCTGTACAGTCTCAAAGTCAACAGTGAAGAGGCGACTCCGGGATGCTGGCCTTCTAGGCAGAGTTCCTCTGTCCAGTCACAACGTCAACAGTGAAGAGGAAACTCCGGGATGCTGGCCTTCTAGGCAGAGTTCCTCTGTCCAGTCTCAATGTCAACAGTGAAGAGGCGACTCCGGGATGCTGGCCTTCTAGGCAGAGTTCCCCTGTCCAGTCACAACGT